>NC_066523.1:8819165-8856665 GCF_024679095.1 Eriocheir sinensis | reverse complement strand
GTGTGTGTGTGTGTGTGTGTGTGTGTGTGTGTTGTAGAGAGAGAGAGAGAGAGAGAGAGAGAGAGAGAGAGAGAGAGAGAGAGAGAGAGAGAGAGAGAGAGAGAGAGAGAGAGAGAGAGAGAGAGAGAGAGAGAGAGAGAGAGAGAGAGAGAGAGAGAGAGAGAGAGAGATCGTGAATATAGAGAAAGAAATACACAAACAAAATAAAAGAGAAGGGGAAGATAAAATTCAGGAAGTGGAGGAAGAGAAACGAAAGAAAAAGACAGAGAGAGAGAGAGAGAGAGAGAGAGAGAGAGAGAGAGAGAGAGAGAGAGAGAGAGAGAGAGAGAGAGAGAAACAAACACACACACTCACTCCTTCTCCTCCCAAACGCTCCCCCTTTCCACCCTCCCCGTTTCCCTCACCCAGACAGGAATTTCCACGTAGCAGCAAATTCTTTTCCTTCCCTCCCCTCATTTTTCCCCTCGCGACCCTAAAAGTTTTACGTGCTGGGCGAGGGAGGACGAGAGGCGTGTGTTGGCAGCCGAGGGGAAAATGGAGGTAATGGATTTATACGTTCGAAGACAGGCATTACACGGGCAGATGGAAGCCACTAGCACTTGTTATGGTGATCAATAGGACACCATTAAGCCTACATATCGTGGCTCCTATGCTGCGATGGGTCCAGGAGCGGCGGGATATGAATGCTGCGCCTCAAACAAGGTCGTCTACCCATCCCATTACGGTAATATCTTAAGCCCTTAGGAACCCCCACTCGTCTGAGAGCATTACATTCGTCTCTGGTTTCTATTGCTGCTGCTGCCGTTGGAGGGTTAGTTAGGAGGGAGGGAGAGGAAAGGACGCGCTCACCTGTTCCGCTTCGTCAGGTGTGTGTGTGAGATATTCATTTACCTGGCGGCTTGTGTTTCCCCTCACCTGAGCAAAGACTGACCGACGAGATGCACGTTCTGAGTTCTTGTGGGATTTGTTATGATTTTGTGGCTGATGCAATGGATATGGAGCTTCTGATGATGATGATGATAATAATAATGACGATGATACTGATTGCTTCTTCCTTCTAACAGATCTTCCTGCATGGCAACATCGGTAAAGTAGAGCGACCACACCTTATCATCATCATCATCATCAACTTACCAACAGTAATAGCCTTCCATATACATCAGCCGTGCCAGCCCAGCCACACCCCTGCCACTGTGCCACACCCTTTCCTACACACCCTTTTCACCTTGGCCGCCACTGTCGAACCCTTCAGTCCAACCCTCTACCTCCCTCTTCCCTTCCCTCCGTCCGCACACACCACACTACATCACTGTAACACCAATCTTACAGACTCTTTCTCTATATCGCACAACACCACACTGCATTATACCACTGCTACACCAACTACTCCCATCCCTAAATCACACCACACCACACCATACCACACCACACACTACACACAACACTTAACCTTTTCCTACACCACCACTGTCACACCATCCACCTCCTCCCCCCTTCCCTCCGCGCCACGCCACACCACAGCACACCACACCGTTCTCAGCCCACCTCTCCCCCCTTTTCCCTGCCTGCCGCCCGCTGCGTCCCATCCCTGTTGTTGTACTTCCAGAGCTGTTCTATTTTTCAGACGGTATTTTTAGTTTTCCTCTTCTCGCCTTTTTTACGTGCAAGTTTTTCGTACACACTTTTGTTTCATGCTGCTTCGCCCCCTTTGCATATACAGACGGAATAGTTGAGATAAACAACAAACATATATGCATACCGCCTGTCGTTTACAACACACCAGATATTTATTTACTTATATGATTTATTTGAATGGTAATATTGGAAGTTCAGTTATCTTTTAAGAACAGTTAATATAAGAAACAGAGCCAATTTTCGCATTAATTTTCTCCTCGAAGTGAAATAAAAGACAAAAGAACATTAGAATTCTGCAAGACGCCAGTCAGTCTAAATAGGGCAGTTTATGTAGATATAACCACAATCTTTCCCATTTATTCATTATTTCGAACATTTCAATGACTATTTTTTATCATTATTATCATTATCTTCACAATCTTTATCATCATCATCACTATCACAGCATTTACTCCACACTCTTGATAACCGAGCAGGGCCGGACAAGGGCACCCCGACCCACAAATCCCTGAGCCCCTGTAACGAAGGCAATTTTTGTTCCGGCCGTGGCTGGCGTGGGCTGGGAGGTGCGGGGACAGCAATATATAGGAGAGGAGGGGGAGGCGGCGTGGTGGTGGTGGGGGGGGGGGGTAGTGGGAATGGTGGCGTGGGAATGGCAGGGTAGTGGTGTATGGTGTGGGAGAGCAACATGGTGGTGGCGGACATGAAGTGGTGGTGGCGGAGGTGGAGAGTGGTGGAGAAGGTGGAGAGGCAGTGTGGGAATGAATGTGTTGGAGGAGGAGGAGGAGGAGGAGCAAGAGGAGGCGACGTAGGGAATAACAGGTCGAGTTAAATGTTATACTGCGCTTGAAACGAATACCATGGTAAACTGAGGCTTTGCTGCACCTGAAAGCCAGCTCTCTCTCTCTCTCTCTCTCTCTCTCTCTCTCTCTCTCTCTCTCTCTCTCTCTCTCTCTCTCTCTCTCTCTCTCTCTCTCTCTCTCTCTCTCCACACACACACAACAAGTTATAAAATTTCTTCTTTCAAACATTATGCTATGAATACTGTCTTTGATCAGAAATTACGTGGATATCAAACGCTATCAAAGTCAAAAGTTATCTTTGGTGTTTGGCTATTTGACGCGCTCAGTGGAAAACAACGTAAGGTTAAGTATTAAAACACACACATGATATGTGTGTGTGTGTGTGTGTGTGTGTTACATAAGGCTGATGACATTATTGATGTAGAGTTAAGAAGAAAACTTGGAATATATGAGTACAATGAAAGTTGAAAACATGGAACCACCCTCAAAAAAAAAAAAAAAAAAAAAATCATTTTGCTATTACAGGGCTGCTACAACACACACAGGCAAAAGTAGCCTTACTATTGACACAAGGCTTCGCCAGTAACAACTCTGCGAGGCGCGCATGCAGCATCAAAGCGGCACACGCACGGCTGCCGGCGCGCCTTGGTGTGGCCTCCTTGTTATCGCCACCCGAGCCGCGGTGCCGAAGCCTGGAGGCTCGTGTTTCTCAGCTGCACAGGAACCAAAACAATTTAGTCTCTGTGATGCCAGAAAATAATATTTTTTTTTTACTCTTGTCTGACGACACGAATCACTACAAACGTCTAACTAAATTCGTCAGAGTTCGCAATGTAAATGTAGGTAACATTCCTCAGACTTGTGTGGTTGCGTAAATAGCACAGATGGATATTTATTATTAGATTTTATTTATTTATTATTCAATTTATCTTTAGCACCTCCAGGTTTGCCACTTTGTAACTTTCGTTGTCCTTCTGTTACCGGCGCCACACATACAAGCACAACAAAGGAACAATACAGCAACTAACCAATCTCCCTTCACTGCCTTTAAATCAGGGCTATTCAACTGGCGGCCTGAGGAGTAGAAATAAAAACAAATAACATGAAGGTCCTGGGGATGGATTCTTGCAAGTGTATTTCCACGACTGACTTTAGGGCTTACAGTCATCGAGGAAATACACTTGCAAGAATCCATGGCCAGGACCTTCATTTAATTTAATTATAGTTTTCTTCACCTGGAGCCTGGAGTCCAGCAACAATATTTATCAGAAGCTCTGCAATCATTTGAACTTGTCTAACTGGACTTTACTCATAACAGTTGAGCAGCCCTGCTTTAAATGGTCTTTATTTCTAGTTGTTTTTGCATTTCTCTCTAATGTCAGGAAGGACGACTGAGCTGCATTGCTTCATGTCTTCCTGCTTTCCCTTTCAGCGACGTCCCTCCCGTGGGTCTGTCTTGGGTAACGCGGCGCATTCTTTACGTAAATAAGCACAAAAAACTCAACGGCATGACCCGCGGCGGCAAGGACGAGTCGGCCACGAGGCGGGGTGAGGGACGTGACAGGCCCGCCATCACGTCTTCGCTACACCCCTCAAGAGTTTTCTCTATCCCCCCCCCCCACCTCTCTCTCTCTCTCTCTCTCTCTCTCTCTCTCTCTCTCTCTCTCTCTCTCTCTCTCTCTCTCTCTCTCTCTCTCTCTCTCTCTCTTTATTTATCTATCTATCTCTCCATTTCATTCTTTCTTTTTTCATTAATTCTTTTGTTTTATTCCCCTTTACTTCTACCTCTTTTTCTTTCATGTATTTTGTTTTTCCCCCTTCAGTATTTTTCTTTTTTGGATTTCTTAATTCATTTTTCTTTTTTCTACTTTTCTTTCTCTTTTCCTTTTCTTCATTTGTTCTTTTTCCTTATCTCTCTCTCTCTCTCTCTCTCTCTCTCTCTCTCTCTCTCTCTCTCTCTCTCTCTCTCTCTCTCTCTCTCTCTCTCTCTCTCTCTCTCTCTCTCTCTCTCTCTCTCTAATCTGCAGCTCTTACGGGATATCCCCAAACCCTTTTTTACCACCTGCACGTTAACGACTCACGCTTCATCACGGCGCGAGAGTCACATCAACAAGGACGACAACGCTGCATTATGAGGACATATTCCACTACTTCTCCTTCCTATTATATTCTTTCTCTAAAAAGTTACTTCGTTCCTCGCATGGACGTCACGGCTGCTCCCTTTGTATTCTAAAGAGACGCAGTATTCTCCAACTTCCCTCTTGCCTCATATTTTACGAGCTAGATCCAGTCTTCTATTCTTCCCTCCCCTCCTCCCTCTGTCCTGGTCTCTCTCTTTCTCTCTTTCCTTTCCTCGCTTTCATCCCTTCTTTTCTTTACCTTCATCCTTTCCTTTCCTTTTCTCTCTTTCTCCTTTTACATTCCTTTGATCTATTCCTCGTTGCCTGCCATTCATTGTTTCCTTTCTTTCCTTCCTTCCTTTCTATCGTTTTAATTCACTCTCTTCCCTCCAATCATGTCTTCTCTTTTTTTCGTTTCCTTCTCTTTAATCCTCCCTTTTCCCCTGTCCCTTCCTTTTCTCCACTATATCCCTTCCTCTCTCCCTCCAATTTGTTTATTTTTCCTTTGTCTTTTCCTTCATTCTGTCCTTCTCTTCCCGACCTACCTTTCATCCTTTCTCTCTTTCCTTTCCTTTCGTCTCTTTCTCTCCTACCTTTCCCTACCTTCCTCTCTCCATTACGTCTCTCTTTTTTCCCTTTTCTTTCCTTCATCCTAACCTTTCCTCCTTGTTCCACCTTTCATCCCTCCTTCTCTCTCTCTTTCCTTTCTTTCGTCTCTTTCTCTCTTACCGTTCCCTTCCCCCCATCCCTACCGTTCCCTTCCACCCTCTCTTCAATTTGGTTCTTTTTCCCTTTTCTTTACCTCCATTCTATCCGTTCAACCCCGCCCGTCCTGTCTTTCATCTTCTCTCTCCCTCCCTCCCTTCCTTTCGTTTCTACCTCTTGCCTTTCCCTCTCTCCCTCCCTTTCTTCCCTCCCTCCCTCCCTCCCTCCTCCCGTCCCAGGTGGTGGCGGTGACAGGCGACTCTCAACGTGAAGCTGCGACACGTGGCTTCATTGTTATTGTTGTCATTATTAGAAGCGACGCCCGACCCGCCGCTCACTCACCCTTCCCCCTCTCTCTCTATTGGACGGCCTTCCTCTCCCTTTCCCTTCCTTCCTTTTCTCCCTTCTCTTGCCTCTGTCCCTCTTTCCTCTCTTCTTCCTCACTGCCACAGCTACAACCCCTCCACTCCCTTTCTACTCCTCTTCTTCTTTCTATTTCTTCTCCTCCTTTTTCTGTTCCTCTTCCTCCTCTTTCTGTTGCTTCTTTTCCTTTCTACTCCTTTTCCTTTCCTCCCTCCCTCATCTTGCCTCTGTTCCTCTTTCCATTCTTTTCACTCCTCTCCCTTACTGCCAAACCCACAGCCCCTCTCCCTGTTGCACCGTATACTTTCATCTTTCCTCTCCTCTTTCCTCCCTCTCTCTGACTCCCAATACTCTCCCTCATTTTTTCTCCCTCTCTCCCTTACAGTAACGGCCACAACCTCTCTCCCTGATGCACGTGATACTCTTCCTCATGTCTCCTCTCCTCTCCCTCACAACCACAGTCACTTTCCCTAAATCTACACTCTCCCTCCTTTCTCCTTTCCTCTCCCTACAGTAACCACCACTCTCTCACTCACCCTAATGAACTCGATACTCTTCCTCATCTCTCCTCTCCTCCTCACCTCTCCTCTCCCTCACAGCCTCAGCCCCTCTCCCTGACGCACTCCCAATCCTCTTCGTTCTCTCTTCTTCTCTTCTCTCCCTACAGCCTAACCTCCCTTCCCTGACGCACTCCCTCTCCTCTCCTCTCCCTCACAGCCTCAGCCCCTCCCTCTGATGCACTCCCAATCCTCTTCGTTCTCTCTTCTCTCCCTACAGCATATCCTCCCTTCCCTGACGCACTCCCTCTCCTCTCCTTCACAGCCCCTCTCCCAATACTCTCCCTTTAAGGTCAGTAGTTTCCGGATTTACAACGAGCTGTGTTTTGCCTGTAGCCTCGCATTCCCTCGTACGCGGCGCACACAACTTGGATACCCGGCTTGTTTGTGTAACTTTTAAATACGTGTGTTGTTTATGTAACTTCCAGTCCGCCTGTAGAGCGAAAAAAATACACACAAAGAGAGAGAGAGGGGGAGAGAAAAAGTAACATAGATGTGGGCCGTGTGTGTGTGTGTGTGTGTGTTCAGGGGTTCTCAGAGGAGGGGTAGAGCGTTTTTTTTTTTTGGGGGGGGGGGGGAAGACAAATATTATGGTGGTGACGACAATAATATTTCCTATATATACAAAAAAAAACTCCTCCCCCTTTTATTTTTTCTCTTTAAACACCCCCTGCTTTTATTTTCCCTTTTTCCTCATCACCTTCACGCTTCCCTTCAACTAACCTAATCTTTCTCTTCCTCCTCCTCCTCCCACCCTTCCATCGTCACCAGTCCTTCTTCCTTCCCTTCAATCTTAGTTTCTTTCCTTCCTGGTTCACGTTCACAAATACAGGTTACTTTTTTTTCTACAACTGACTTCATTCTCTCTCTCTCTCTCTCTCTCTCTCTCTCTCTCTCTCTCTCTCTCTCTCTCTCTCTCTCTCTCTCTCTCTCTCTCTCTCTCCTCCCACCCTTCCATGTCACCAGTCCTTCTCCCTTCACTTCAATCTTAGCTTTTATTTTTCCTTTGTTGTTCACGTTCACAAATACAGGTTTACTTTTTTTCTACTACTGACTTCGTTCTCTCTCTCTCTCTCTCTCTCTCTCTCTCTCTCTCTCTCTCTCTCTCTCTCTCTCTCTCTCTCTCTCTCTCTCTCTCTCTCTCTTCTCCCCTACAATCCATGCAGCTCTAACCTCCCCATCAGAAGGACGCCCCACCGTGCCGCCTTCCCATTGTTCCTTCCTCGCCGCCTCGCTCCCACACACGTCTCCATCCTTGCCCCACCACGACTCCTCGGTGCCGATCCCTCACATTGTTCCCCCACATGCACCCACACTCCAAGTCCCCGTCCCTCCCTGCCCCAGCCTGCCCCGTCTACAATACCACAACTCCCGTCACGAATTCTACCTTTGACTTAATATCGTTCTCCTCTTTATTCTCTTCTCCTCTCCTCTCCTTTCCTCTCCTCTTCTCTCCTCTTCTACTTCCTTACTCTTTTTCTCACTTTGGCATTATTTCTTCTTCTATTTTCTTCTTTTTCTTCTTCTTCTTCTTCTTCTTATTTTTCTTTTTCTTCTTCTTCTTTTTCTTCTTCTTCTTCATCTTGTTGTTCTTCAACTTGTTGTTTTTCTTGTTCTTCATCTTCATCTTGTCGTTGTTGTTGTTCTTTTTCTTCTACTTCTTCTTCTCTCCCCTACTCCTCCTCCTCCTTTCCTCCTCCTTCTCCAATTCTAAATATGCTGACCCATACTTATACCCCCTTTTTCCTTCTTATCTCCCTTATCTTGCATTCATTATCACTTACACCTGGACTCCTCAACACGCACACACACACACACACACACACACACACACACACACACACACACACACACACACACACACACACACGTCCTCCTTTTCCCCGCTACGCCCTCTTAACTATATGTTCAACCCTCACCTTGACCTCTGGAAGTGCTGAAGCGTGCATGCAACATTCCTCCTCCTCTTCCTCACAGGTCGTCTTCTTCCTCCTTCTTCTTTCCCTACTTATTTCTTTCTCCTTCTTTTCCTAATTCTTCGCTTTTTCTTTCTATTTCTTCTCCTCCTCTTCTTTTTCTTCCTCCTTTTTCTATTCCTTCTCCTTTTCCTTCTCTTCATTCTCCTTTTTGTATTCCCTTTCCTCCTCTTCTTAATCTACCTTCTTCTTTTTCTCCTCACTCTCCTCCTCTTCCCTCTCCTCCTTTTTCTATTCCTCCTCCTCTTCTTTCTGTTCCTTCTCCTCCCTTTTCTTCTCCTCCTACTCTTTCTACTTCTCCAATTCTTTCTCCTTTTATATTCCTCATCCTCTCCCCTTCCGTTCCGCCCTGCGCACCCACGAGGAGTCCTGAGCCTGGCCGTGCATTAGCTTCGTCACCGTCACCTGCTCCACCTGATGTTCCTTTATCACCGTCAAGGTCTAAAGAAGCCTCGGCCACAGCTGTCTCCGCGCCCCGACGCACACACCCATTGTAGGCGATCACCGCAGCACACCACGGCACGCACGCACGCACGCACGCAGGGACACACACACACACACACACACACACACACACACACACACACATACACAGTCGCACACACATACACACTTACACAGTCACACATACACACACACAGTCACACAGAGACATACACACTGTACCCAATCGCTATAACACACACACACACACACACACACACACACACGCGCGCAAGTACAGTGACACTATAACACACACACACACACACACACACACACACACACACACACACACATGCACCACCGACTGCGCTATCGTAATAACCTTTACACAATTTACTAACATATTATTGTCTGTTACTATTTAATCGTCTCCAGCGATTACAAAATTCCACGAATGTAAAGATCTGGGAAGAGGAAATTGGAATGCTTGTGTAGAAAAGAAGACACGAGTAAGTTATAACAAAAACGAATCGCAAACACTTTATCAAAACAAACTGGAAGATTATTTCATTCTGCTCTTGTAAACTCCGACTTTGTTCTAAACCAAATAAATGTTTTAATTATGACTGGTTTGGCCATGTGTTCCGGCTGGAGGAGGGGGAGGAGGAGGGGGAATAAGATTAAGGGGAGGAGGAGGTGGAGGAGGAGGAGGAGGAGGCGCGTTAATTTGCCCGCATAAATACTGCTTCATCGAGGGTCTGGTGAGCTGAATACACTGGCTCGGGGGGAGAAAGGGAGTGAATAATGGGAGGGAGGGGGAGGAAAGAGAGAGAGAGAGAGAGAGAGAGAGAGAGAGAGAGAGAGAGAGAGAGAGAGAGAGAGAGAGAGATGATAATAATGATAGTAATAACAATGCTAATAATAAAACAGAATAATAAGAGTAAATAACGAGTGTAGTTGATCATGTGTGTGTGTGTGTGTGTGTGTGTGTGTGTGTGTGTGTGTGTGTGTGTGTGCATTCATCTGAAATAGCTACATGTGTGTGTACGAATACGTGAGCCATTCACATGCTGATGGCGGCTGTATGGTTTAGGCATGTCCACACGTGCGCCGGGCATCAACACTGCGCCACACACACGCGCACACACACACACACACACACACACACACACACACACATACACACACATACACAGGGGGTAACAAAACGGAGCAGCCACCACCACCACCACATTTTCCAGCCGACGGCCGACGTTCTGGAGGGACTGAGGCGGCCGCGTGCACGAGGCCGTTCAATGGGTGACGGAAAATAGGCGGGAACAGAAGGGAGGAAAAGGAAGAGGAAGAGGAGGAGGAGGAGGAGCTGGCAACCTGAGGAGGAGGAAGGAAGACCAAGGCGGGGCGGCAGCTGCACCGACCCTGGCAGCGGCTCCATTGTGCGGGCCACCAGCTGATCCCCTGCGCCACAGTAAGCTGTTTGGGTTCACAGATCAGCTGGGGGGGCGAGGCAGAGGCAGACCCCCCCCACTCTCTTACGTAAACTGTTGGGCCGGCAGGGAAGAGGGAGAGGCTGAGTGAGGGAGGGGGAGGAAACTACTACTACTCCTACCTGAGGCTACGGGAGAGATGGAGGGATGCTGTAGAATAGGGGAGGAGGATACAACTTAAGGCAGTGTAGAAACAGAGAGAGAATAGAAGGGAAGGGGACTATTAGGAAACTACTACTCCTGTCTGGGGCTACGGGAGGGATGGAGGGATGATGTGGTAGTGGAGAGGGCTACAACTTTAGGCTGGGTATGAAGGAAGGGAAAATAGGAGAGAAGGGGACTATTAGTAGGGGAAACGAGAGCAAATGATGGATAGTCGAGAATGGGGGAAGGAGGAGGAGGAGGAGGAGGAGGAGGAGGGGCATTACCTGACACCTCATCCGACAACACGCCTGTCAAGACTTTGGGTCACGTGATACACCGAAGGAAAGCCAATATTACGTTACGTGTGGCGCGAGGGTGTTTTTCTCTCCGACTGGTTAGTTTAAGAGTCAAGGATGATTTATTTATAAATGTCTACATTCTTCGTTCATTAGTTCGTTTCCGTTATGTTCGCTATTTTCGCTGTGTCTATTGAAAGACATAAAAATATTCGGACTACAATTTTTTTTCTAAGAGATGTACAGAGTAATAATAATAATAACAATAATACTAATACTACTACTACTACTACTACTACTAATAATAATAATAATAATAATAATAATACGAAAAGAAGAAGAAGAAGAAGAAGAAGAAGTAGAAAAAAAGAAGAGAGAGAGAGAGAGAGAGAGAGAGAGAGAGAGAGAGAGAGAGAGAGAGAGAGAGAGAGAGAGAGAGAGAGAGAGAGAGAGAGTACCGACATTACTACACGAGAGGGAACACTAGGATATCTCGCCAAAGTAGAGGGAATTCAAGGACATCAATTCCACAAACAAGACGATGCTACTGCCAGCATAACAACCTCGCATATCCGGTTATCATGATGACGAGGAGAAATAAATCATATCCCGCTTTTTTTTAGTCGATTGGGAGCGCGGGAGGGAGGGAGGGGCGGCTGGGGAGGGAGAGGAGGCCAACACGTGTGGCAGCTAAATTGGCGCGCTGTTGTGTCATCACTCACGGGCGAGACAGTTGTTGCAGCGTTCAGTACCTGGCGGTGCCGTGCTGATTTTTCGGGTACGCGGGCCACCAGTAGCAGCAGTGACGGCGGCGACCCCTCCCACCCTTTGCACACACACAAAGTCAGGCGTGTTATGAAGCTGGTATGCAAAGCGAGGACGCAGCCGCATAAGTTACAGTCAGTCGTCATGGGTCGTTAGCGGCCCTCGAGTGATGATCTTGTGTTGGACAGAGACGTTAGTGGGACACATGTGGCGGCGGCCCCTCGCTGCCCTCCCACAGCACCCGCCGGCCGCCTAAGAACCAGTTTCACCCTCTGCCTCCTCCTTCTCCTCCTCCAGCAAGGAATGTCCGTCTCCCTCTCTCCTGCAGACGTGCGCCGCGCTCACAGGCTCTCGTGATCAGGTTACTACACGCAGACGCAAAGAAAACAAACACCATTTAACACACGAGCATTTCAGACGTTTTCTGACACTACAGCACTAAACAAAACCCCATATCAACACTATTCTGGGAAGGCGATCTTTTGAGTAACACGATACACTAGGAAATTAGTAATGCTGGAGGAAAATGCATTTAGCAGGGTCAGGAGATACATGTGTGCGGGGGAGAGGGGGAAGGGTGAGCTTATCGTGTCAGGAGGGTTGGGTGGCTGCCAGGCATTTTCCTCTGATCCCCCGTCGAATGAAAACACAAACACGGGGATAAATATCGGGCTTCACTAAATAACAGGGAAGGCGCGGACCTCTTAAATTGGTGTCAGAGCGGCGGGAGGCGGCGGTCATGGCCTCCCTACCCACTTTAGCTCGTCCGAGTGTGTGTGTGTGTGTGTGTGTGTGTGTGTGTGTGTGTGTGTGTGTGTGTGTGTGTGTGTGTGTGTGTGTGTGTGTGTGTGTGTGTGTGTGTGTGTGTGTGTGTGTGTGTGTGTGTGTGTGTGTGTGTGTGTGTGTGTGTGTGTGTGTGTGTGTGTCATCATTATTCCTCGCCCCGTACCCCGCCTGCCCCCCTCACACACCAAACCTGTCACGCACACTCTAATGATCCTTGCTCAACCCGTTCGCACCCACATCGATCCCTCGCTGCTCTTAATATATCTGACCGGATCTTACCGCTCATCGTGTTCCTCCCCACCCCTCATCCCTCCCTGCTTGTACCGTACTCAAGTCACCGTCGCTGGGCTGCAATACAACCAACCACCCAACACACACACACACACACACACACACACGGTAATCTCCCAGACCACTGCCCTCGCCGGACCCACTGTCGCTACCCGTCCTGTCTTGTCGCGTTCCAAATGATACTCTCTTCCACCTCCTAATGGGTTGCGTCCTCTGGAACTCCACCTCGCTGCGATCACGCGAAGATGGGAGGATATCAGGACCCGACCCGAGGCTTATTAAATCGTGCTTGCTAAAACAGCCCCTCGTCCCTCGCTGAGTAGGGGACGGCCCTCTTCGTCCCCTGCCGTCGCTACGTTGGCGTCGGGTCCTCCAGAGATGATAAAGACGGAATGTGGTCCTCCATTCCCCTCCCACATTCCCTGATTGTCCCCCCGCCACTACCTCCTTGTCGCCCAAAGCTGCCTGTGTAGAGATCAGTTGCTCAGCGGTGTATTTCATCCCGTCCTCATCCAGTAATTAATATGTGCATCCTAAACGTGCGGAAAACAAAGGGAGGAATGACAGGAATTGCATCAGCCTTCAAAGCACGAATGTTGGTTGGCCGTGGCGGGAGGGAAACGGTGACTGAGTGTGCTTTCCTTTATGTGTTCCAGTGAGGACGAGAATATGAGCCGTGTGTGCTGCCCCCACTGTGAGGAGACACCCTCGACCCCTGGTAACACGAGAGCTGGTCGTCGAGGTGGTGGTGTGGGCAGGATCAGACCGGCACCACTACCCGCCGCGGTACCTCCACACCGAGACGCACGCTTCAAAGGGTCGAGGGCTGCTCAGGAAACGAGGGTCTGGTCGGGTTTCGCGTGCCCAATGGACTGTGCTGGACTGGTGGTGGTGGGTGGCGCTGAATGCCTGCAGACTCTTACCTCACAGATGGAAACTAGCCCTCTGCTTACATATGTTCTGTTTACAGTAAATGTTCACAACCAAAATTTACCACTACCATCACCACCGCCACCACCACTACGTTGAACAGAGGGAGAGAACAGGACCGTGGAATACGAGAGTAAATCCATAATGCTCTCGGGTAAAAGTGATTAGTAAGCGTTGCGAATCCTCTTATTCTCGATTAATCAGTAAGCTGGGGTCCACTTCATGGGTCAATGTTGAGATACGGTTTTATGCATACTGACGTGTTGCGCAGCCAGACAACCGAGGGATCTACATATCGGGTTGTTGGGAAAAAATATAATTCATAAACCCTTTACAGCTACATGCGATCCCGTGTAGTTTTTGTGCTTTTAGTCAGCCACTCCGCCACCATCGCTGTCATTCCTCTGCGACATGCACTTGCTCACCTGAACACTAGGAAAGCATGTCAGGGCAGAACATTAGAATTATATATGAATCACTGCACTATTCGAGGATTGCAAGGACACACACACACACACACACACACACACACACACACACACACATACACACACACACACACACACACACACACACACACACACACACACACTCACACACACACACACACACACACACACGAACATTCCTCAATGAATAAATAACTCCATTCGCACCAAACAATTTCATCGATCCACATATCATCAACGAAGCAAATAGTCCCAATAAATTGACATGTATTATTCAGGCTCACAATTCGAGTGTATTGGGCGAACATCTGTCAACGTGGAAGGGCCTCCGCGCCGCGCCAGGGACCCAGCAACAAACAAGGGGATAAGCAACGATAAATCAAGCGCTTGCTGATTCACGGCCGTCATCAATAGACCATGAAGGACCTGTTACGCCGGAGCGGGAGGCTGTCGTGGGCGTCTAAATGGAAGACAAACGACCGTGAGATGAGCACTAAAGGTATTCAATGGAAATGTCAATGCAAGAACTGGATGAGGACAAGAACCTGTACCCGAATTGTCTCTTCACGCACGCACGATAGATGAAAGGACGGTAACGATGATAACGATTAAGGAGCGTAGTGTAGGTTAGTGTTCTAATAGATATGATATTATGATAAAGGTGCGAAACTTTAACTGAGTGATGTAGTAAAGTCTAAAGGGAGTTCAAAGGAGGTATAAAAAGAGTTGTATCTCTCCTCCACCTATCAAACTTGCTCTGACTATTTAACACCTAACAGTACAATTACCTTTACCTGTCAACTAACTTAAAAAAAAAAACGTGAATTCTCAACGTCGAAGAATGGATTAATAAAAAGAGAAGTATAATCAAGTAAAACGGTAAAGACGAACACACCATAAACGAGACAAGGATTATGGGGCACGAAAATGATTCTCGACAGCAGCACGTGCAGAACACACACACACACACAAAAAAAAAAAAAAAGAGAGAGGGAGAAAAAAAAAGCTGACTAGAGGAAAGAGCTTCAATTTTTCTGCTCGCGTTACCTGGCCGAGTGGAACTGACACACCTCTTTGTCATTTCCGCGCCGTCCACCAGAGGGACGATCAAACACAGACAGAAAAAGAGATACAGACACCGCGGCATTACTCACCTTTACGCCACCTGTTTGTTTCTTTGTTTGGGTTTGGGTTGGTGATTTTTTTTTTTGTGTGTGTGCAAGGCTACTGTATACCGGAGATGGACACACACACACACACACACACACAGACTACAAAAAAATAAACAAACCCAAACACCCAAACACACAACGAAAACACACACGACAATAACAAAAAAATCTGGGGCTATAGCACACACACACACACACACACACACACACACACACACACACACAACCCCCCCCCTCACCCACCCCCCACACCACACACAACGAAAAAGAGTCAGAGGAAAATAAAAAAGTTCTTCACCGCCCGCCGCCCCATCAGTCCCCGTAACGAGATGCACCATTTACCACTTTTTCTGGCGCCCAGCTTTCATCCCGCCATATATGTCCGCCGCGGCCACGCAACACTTCCCCCGTCGCTGCCACCGCCGCCGCCACCCGAGGAATTTATAGATCAGTGTTGGCGCGTAATGTATCAGAATGTGTATGATTATGAAGCCCAAGTGGCGCGCGAGTGGGTTTCCAGGATAATGCGTTGTTCATATACGCGGGATGAACACGCGAGGGGGTTAACGTAATTTTTGTCGCCGCTCGCTGGGAGGCGTTTGAGTATTAGAGAGTGAATTCGTTATAGAAAGCTTCCTGTTTTAGTCTGATTTGCAAGTTTGTGATCGTACAGGATTTAGTGAGCGTTCGTCGATCATACAATGTTGTGTGGTACTGGAGGAGGTAGAAATGGATTAGAAGGGGTGGGGGTAATGGTAGGAAGGATGGGGTGCACGGAAAGGAGGAGAGGAGGAGGAGAAGGAGGAAGACAAGTGCTTATTAATCGCAACACATAACCTTTCCTGCTCACCTGGCAATCACGAGAGGTGTGGGGAGGGAGGGGGCCGCGCAGCACACCTGAAAAGAAAAAAAGAAAAAATAAGAGTACGAAAGAAAAAGTCGATTATTATCATTACCATCACTTATTTTTTTTAGCTTTAATAATCAGTGCACATAGACAGACCAAAATAGATAATATAAATACATGAACCCGAGAGGAGTGTTCGCCTTGCTGCGCTATCACTGTGACGAAGCTCCTCGGATGTGGCCGCCCGTGGTATGCAGCCTCGCGGCCACACTAATGGCTAATTCTACACGCCCAGCCACAGAGTTCCTTTGCCGCCGGGGGACCACACTCAGGCAGGGTCCCTGGGCAAGGTGGGCACGGCATCTCAAGGGACAAGGAACCCCCGCAGGCCTCGTTTCCTCGGCTCACCCTCACAACGTCTCGCCAAGCCTCGCCTCAGCCTCCGCCCTCGTCAGAAACTTTTCAATCCGTCAGAGTAATTGGCAGCGTGAGCCACTAGGGGGAGGAGGGTGTCAGGCCGCTCCAAGTTTGCTGTATGGCGTGCCGAAGAGGACAGAAAGAGGAGCAGAAGGAAGAAGATGAGGAAGAGGAAGAAAGGAATAAGTAAGAGAAGAAGGGTAAGAGGAAGGGGAGGAGGGACGTGGGCGGACACCATGTGGACGATGGAGAGCCGAGGAGGCGTTGTGGAGGAGGGTGAGGAGGATGAGAAGAAAGAAGGGTGAGGGTGGAGGGTCGCGAGGCTTTGTGAGGGAAGGGAAGGAAGTGGTATAACCTGAGTAAGGCGAAGGGGGTCGGGGTGAGTGTTGCCTCGCTGCATGCATGGCCGGGTCGGGGTGAGCAGGACGCCAGTGAATAATAAAAGTATATCCCAATCGTGTTCTTGTCCCGCAGTGCTTTGAGGAGAGGCGGGGGGAGGAGGACAAAAAAGGAAAGATGGAAGAATAACAAGATGAAGATATGGGAAGATGAAAGGAAGGAAGAATTGAAGAGCGAGAAGAAATGGGACGAGGTAGAGGAAGAGGAGAGAGAAGGAGGAGGATAGGAAAGAGGGAAGAATGAAAAGATGAAGATATGGGAAGGTGAGAGGAAGAAGGAACTGAGGAGAAGAGGAAGAAGAAATGGGATGACGAGGGAGAGAAAGAGGGGAGAGAGGGAGGAGGATAGAAAAGGAAGGAGAGAAGAATGACACGAAGGGAGAGGAAAAGGGAGGAGGAGGAGGCCAAAAAAAGAAGGAAAGAATAACACGATGAAGATATGGGTAGATGATAGGAAGAGGGAACTAAAGAGGGAGAAGAAACGGGATGAGGAGGGCGAGGAAGAGGGGAGCGAGGGCATGAAAAGAAGGGCCTATGTGACATTAGTCGTTCACCTCCATTACTTGATGACCCGGCGATGGGGCGGCCTTTGTGAGCGGCCCATCAATTATCACAACGGAGGGTTTCCCGGAACACGCCACGCTGCTCACTGATTCCGAAAAATCTCTCTCAAATGACTGTACGCTGATTAGACAGGAAGGGCACACACACACACACACACACACACACACACACACACACACACACACACACACACGGCCCGGTAGCTCAGGGGTACAGCGTCTGGCTCACAACCAGAAGGACCGGGGCTCGATTCCCCGGCCGGGTGAAGATAAGTTGGGTTTATCTTCTTTCACGTGTAGCCCCTGTTCACCTAGCAATGAGTAGGTACGCGACGTCAGGAAAGGAGTTGTGACCTCGTTGTCGCGGTGTGTTGTGTGTGAGTGGTCTCAGTCCTACCCAAAGATCGGCACTACGAGCTCTGTGCTCTTCCGTAGGGGAAAGGCTGGCTGTCTCGAGAGAGACCCGCAGCAGACCAAGAGGTGAATTACACACACATACACACACATACATACATAAAACGAAAATTACTGGTATTACAACTACAAGAGCAACAACAACAACAGCTACTACTACTACTACTACAACTATTACACCATAAACATCAATAACAAAACCCAAACAAGGAGACCAAACACCACAAAACATCAACAACAACAATACAACCCTGCACCCAAACCAAGGCAAAACATTAACAAGAAACAAGAAAAAAAAGAAATAAGAAAAAGGTGAACGAGACGGAGGAGGACGAGGCGGGACTAGATAGATCCGATGGGGAGGCGGCAAGAAAGAACCCCCGACCTTAACACGCAACTCACACCCAGACGACCCGCCAGCCAGCCAGCCCGCCAGAGGGAGGGACCCGAGCAACACATGGCGACAACAACCCACCAACAGCGTGCCTCCTCTGTCATCTTAATGGGGCGGCACACAGCAGACGGTTTCCTTCCTCTATTCTTCCCTTTTAAGCGTATTTATATCCGCCTAGGCCTCTCTCTCTCTGTCTCTCCTTTGTGTAAGTAGAAAAGAAAGGCCTCCTGCTGGTAGTCCACGCTTTTCACTACCCAGCTTTGCCCTTCGCCTGTGTTAGCACCTTTAAACACCTTTCTTCACTACCCTGCGTTCTCATTCCTTTAACCTTGTCCTTCTCTTTATTTAGATAGAAAAACAGACCTTCAGCTGCTTCTCCAAGAGCTACGTTGCTCATCTTTGTCTGTCCTTCGCATTAGTGCATTTTCAGTCTCTACATTCTTCAACAGCCTGCGTTCTCGCCCTGTATAGCAACCACTTTTCCTCCTTTTTATATAGGTAGAAAAACAGATCTCCAGCTGCTAGTCCATGCTGTACATTGCCCATCTTTGCCCGTCCTCTGCCTTAGTACGTCTCCAGTCTTCACACTCTTCATCACCAGCCTGCGTTCTCGCCCTGTATAGCAACCACCTTTCCTCTTCTTTATATAGGTAGAAAAACAGATCTCCAGCTGCTAGTCCATGCTGAACGTTGCCCATTTTTGCCCATCGTCTGCATTAGCACCTCTCCGCACCTTTTACTGGCCTGCGGGTTCGTCCTGAATAGCGTCTCATCCCGCCTAGTCTCCGGGTCTTCGTCGCCTCCAATCCACTCCCTTATTAGTGTGTTGTCTGAGGCTCCACCCGCGGCCGTCTCGTGGCCTTGGCCGACACCCGAGACCAGACACGCGGGCGAAGGGTCTGAGACGTAAGTAATGGATGAAAGAGCGAATAACACTAGGGAGGAGACTGATGGGCAATGGAGCATGGGGGATAACGAGAAAAGGGGAGATACGCGGCAAGAAAAAGGGGACTAGGTTTGAGGGGCTCAGTGGAAGTAACGGATGATTATTGGAGTGCTAACGAGAGGGAAGGAGTGATGCAAAGAGGGGTGGAAGTTGTAAGGGTAAAAGGGGAGAGTGAGTGATAAGGGTCGACGGCAATGGTAGATAATTATGAAGGAAATAAAGTTAGGGAGGAATATATGTATGCGAAAGAATTAATCATGAGAGAGAGAGAGAGAGAGAGAGAGAGAGAGAGAGAGAGAGAGAGAGAGAGAGAGAGAGAGAGAGAGAGAGAGAATGTTGTGAGTGGGTGTAAGTTAAGGGCAAGGTCAGTGCGAGGGAAGGGGAAAGCTGGGGAAGGAAGGGAAGAGTAGGGGAGGGAAGGACAAGGTAATGGGAGAAGGAAGAGTTGTGAAGGGAGGGTAAAGAGAGAGGTGAGAGTAATGGTGGGCAAGGAAGGGGAGAGGAGGGGAAGAGGAAGGGGACAAAAGGGGGAAAGGAGGGAGTATGGGAACGAGGAAAGAGGAGTGTCGGGGAGGAATAGGGGGGGGGGGGGGGGGATTGAGTATATGAAGAGAAAAGAAGAGAAATTAACAGAATAAAAGTAATGAGGAGGAAGAGTGATAAGAACGTAGGAATAAGTGAAAGAAAACAATGACAAAGTTGAATGGTAAAAAGTGAGCCGTAAAAATTGGTAGAAGATAAAAGCTAATAATTAAATGACTCGAAATATAAAGAATAGAAAGAAAAAAAAAACGAAAGTAGAAATAAGAATTTTAAACCACTTTCTGCATTTATATAAGTAGTTTTTCTTCTCCCTTATTGACTCTCTATTTAGCTATGAGTGATATCCGCGAATGGAACTAATTTGTAACGTAATAATCCAACAACAAACTGCTGTACTATAATTCTTAAGCTCTTCTTCTTTCTGTTTATGTTCGTCGATAAAAAAAATACATGAATAAAAAAATATATATACAAGGACACCACTCAACAACAACAACATCAACAACAACAACACAACAACCCTGCACCCAAACCAAGGCAAAACATTAACAAGAAACAAGTAAAAAAAAGAATAAAGAAAAAGGTGAACGAGACGAAGCAGGACGAGGCGGGCAAATGAAAGAAAGGAGAGAAAATGAAATCAACAAAAAAATCAACAGGAACATTAATTGGAAGCGAACACAGCGGGAACAGACACGACACACAACACGACGCAACTGACCAACCAACACAAAAAAAATATTCCTCACCGAATGCTAACGTTCAGATTATTATTAATGGCGTCCAAACATTAATTAAAAGCTAAGCCCTTTTCCTGCAGCCGGCGATTAGCATATCAAAAGATCGGCCCTCGCTCGCCCGTCCCGCGGCCTGGTCAGTTAGTTGTTGGTCGCCCGCTCGGTCACCCTTGGAAAAAAAAAAGGAAAAAAAAAGTTAATAATTCGGATTGATCATCACGCGCTTATGACATTTTGCTTTGCGCTTTGCTGCTGTGATAAATATTGAAGGAGGTTTCTGTGTGTGTGTGTGTGTGTGTGTGTGTGTGTGTGTGTGTGTGTGTGTGTGTGTGTGTTAGTTAACTATAAAAAAAAAAGGTCCAATCCAAGCACGTAATACAGCAAATAAAGAGAGAGAGAGAGAGAGAGATAGACAGCGAGAGCGAGAGAGAGAGAGAGAGAGAGAGAGATAGAGAGATTAACATTTACTCCAAACTTCTATTATTTTGGTCCTTTCTCTAGTTAACGCTCTCTTCAAACACTAAAACAAACTTACAAAAAAAAAAAAAAGACCATTACTAATATACAAATCCACGACAATACAAAACATAAATAAACGTAAATCAGCGTCCCAAACGAATACTCGTCTTTTTTTTTCTTTTATACAGCAAAGGAAACAGTTCAAGGTAAAACAAAAAGGAAACAATAATGAAAAAAAGCCCGCTACTTATTGCCTTATATACATTTAGTGCGTAGAGACATTGGTTGGTACTCTCAGACGTTTCCGCTTCTCGCATCAACTATTTCCATATGCCAAAAAGGAGATCAGTCAGGTTGTAATGAGTGTTCTTTTAGCTTCATGGTACAGAAGGAGGATCAAACTACCACCAGCGTCATAAAACTACTCCTAAAAATGCTCGAAACTGCTACGAAAGCCTTGTCAGTTTTGTGAGCTTGGGTGCCAAAATTTTGAAGAATGTGACCCTTTGTTCGGCGGCCAAACAGTACCCGGTGACTTGTGCAACCTCTGATGTGTACAAATAGCGCGCGACACACCGCCGGCCACCGACCCTAATATTTATGAATGCTTGTGTACGACTATCTACATGCAGGAGGACTGTGAGTGACGGGCATGTGTGCGTGTGCGTGCATTGAGTGCGCGCAGAGAGATGGAGGAAGGGTGAGGAGGACATGGACGTGGAGGGTGCGATGTGAGATAATTGTGGCATAAGCAGCAGTGATGACGTCAGCAGGTACATCAGGTCAGGAAGGCAAGTATTTGTTGCAATAGTGTTAATGTTAGTTGGAATAGTAGTAGTAGTAGTAGTAGTAGTAGTAGTTTAACAGTTTTTGGTGATAGTAGTGACCACATGAGAACACTGAAAACACCCACAGAATTGTAACAAAATATTGAATATTAAATAATATACAAAATGCCGCAGTTTTACTTACTGTCTATAAAAAAAATCTATATGCTACATTCACAAACATAACATTAACCTCCCCTACAGCAATATTCCTAAACTACATAACATACACACAAAACATTACATCCACACAAACATTACAACCCTACCCCAACATTCCCTATCCCTAGAGCCAAGACACAACTGCGGAAGGACATTGACACGGAGATACCATACAATACACACACACACACTATATACATAAAGAATGCCTCGAGTACATAAACACAACACTAACCCCCCTGTGCAACACGCCCTAACACCATACATAGGCAGCTTACGACACTGACATCAATGAACAATAACACAGCAAAACAACACACCAGTAATGCACACATACCTAAAACGCTGCGTTCCCATAAGGCCCACACTAACCTCCCCTAAGCAACACTCCCTGACCCGCGCCTGGCCAGGAGACAGAGACAGGGACGGACAATGGAGACGGCCAGATTAACGATCGGCTTGGGGCGACAAACAGCGACACTTGCATCTCCATAAAACCTTCCCGGGCGAGGTGTTGGCTGCGAAGATACACGCAGGCAGGTCCCTCGTCGCAGCCGTCGCTCCATGTTGGGGGTGCATGGGCGGCCTTATCGTGTTGGTGACCGCCACGCCCCCTGTTGTGGTGCCCGAGATTGGGTGCGTTGAGGCAGGGGTGTGAGTGTGTGTGTCTGATGGGGTATGCATGAAGGTGACTTATTTTTCTTTTATTATATACATCAAACTAGACAGACAACACAATTCTATGCAAAGGTTGCCGAAGTGTGGAGGGAGGCAGGAGTCTTGTGAGAGGTCTAAGATATGAAGGTTTGTCTGTCTTAAGGGGGCTAGATGAGCTAAGGTTAGTGGTCTGACGTGTATGAGGGGGTGGACTGAGGCAGGGAGGTTTTGTGGGGTCCGAGGGTCTGTTTAAGGGCCATGAGTGAGGGTTATGTACAAAAACTAACGACGTGTGGTGTGTGAGGAGAGGGGGGATAGTGGTGATGGTGGTAGTGTTGGTGTTGGGTATGTGTGGCGTGTGAGGAGATGGAAGTGGTGGTGGTGGTGGTGGTCATGGAGGTGGTCACGGTGGTGGTGAAATACCGTGACGGGCAGAGTGCTAATGTAAACACTTCTCCACTTTCACTAGTGCAGGATACGTGAGACGCTTGGAACAGTATACATTTGAAGTCGAGCGAATATGCCAGGTGAAAGGTGAATGATAATTGGTTTTGGTACATTAATTATACGAGTTATTGCAACGTTACATCAGCTTTTAGTTTGTCATTGATTGTCATATGAAACACACACACACACACACACACACACACACACACACACACACACAGACATACACATTTTTCAAAGCGTAAGGCAACAACAGAATCACAAGAGCATGAGTGGTTCAGGGAAGGCTGCCAAACAACACAGGAACAATGGGAGGGCAAGGGAGAGGGATGGCGAGGAGGAGGAGGAGGAGGAGAAGGGGAGGAGGAGGAGGAGGCGTGAAGGTGAATGAGCGAGACTGATATTCATGGCTACGGCGCCCCAACGACTCGGCCAAAAGCGACATACCAAAACATTCACAGGAAAATGCACCCCAATAAATAAACTGATATCTCCATTAGCGCGAAGGAGAATGGCGCGGCAGCAAAGCAAAAAACACAGAGCGAACAAAAACTACATATATACCCCACACAGACAGACAAAACCAGACGGACGGCGCTGCTGGTGAAGGAGAGCGAGGGTCTTCGAGTTAAGCAAGCAAGAAAGAAGGTGCAACCGTGACGCAAAGGCGATACAAAAACGCAAAACAAAACGAGACAAAAGGACTATTTGCAGCTGGGTGACGCTGGGTGACGTATGGAGGGGGAGAGAGGGAGAGAGGGAGGAAAGGGAGGCGGCGAGCAGGTAGGAAGAAAGAGTGGCAGCGAGGGAGGTAAAGAGTCTATGTTCAGCCACTGAGACGAAGAAGGTTGACTCTGTGATGTTCGAGATTCGAGAGCGGAGACTAATTAAGGAGCGAAGCGGCGGAGGTCCAACAGGTTATAAGAGGAGGAGGAGAGGAGGGAGGAAGAGGAGGGGGAAGGGTGCGGGACGAATGGAGGAGAGGCGGGATACATGGAGATAGGCGGAGGAGGGCAGGTGAGGCAGGGACGAGAGGCAGCTGGAGGGAGGAGGCGCGATGTTCTAAGGTGAGGCAGGTGGGGTGGAAGCAGCTGGTGGTGGGGAGGCGATAAGAGAAAAATACGCTCGTGGGTGATTGAAAAAGGGCGCGAGAAGTGGTGTGCGCTGAGGACGGGAAACAAAAACAGGGACTGGGGACGAAAAAAAACCGAGGGAGGAAAAATAAGTGAATGTAACAAAAAACTAGACGACGTGTGGCAGTATTAGAGATAAGATCGGATTCCAAGGGCGATAAAAAGAGTTAGAACCGTCGATTAGTAGCACTGTAGTCGTAGAAGTAACACCAAGGAGAAGGCGATGAGGCAAGAGGGAAGGAGGCAAAAAACTCTGACGATATTTACATCATAAGAAAAAAAAGGGGGGGGAGGGAACAAGAGAATCAGAACCTTCAATCAGTAGGATAACATGAGTAAATACCAGAAGAAAACAAAAAGGCAGGAGGAGAAGAAAGGAGGGGAAGAGGGTACGAAGGGGTAGAATGACCGTGATAAGGGTTCATTCAGTATGAGTGGTAACCGCAGGGTGTGAAGAGAGGGAGACAGGGAGAGAAGAGGGGAGAGGACAGGAGAGGAAGAGAAGGATAGGGGCGCAGCAAGGAATGGTTTGGAGAGGTGTGGAGAGGGTTTTTCTTTTCTTTAGAGAGAGAGGGAAGCAGATAACGGAGAGAAGAGGGGGGAAGGGAGAGAAAGAGAAGGATAAGGGTGCAGCAAGGAGAAGTTTGGGGAGATGTGAAGAGAGTTTGGGAGATAGAAAAGAGAGGGGAGAGGAGACGAGAGGAAGAGAGGGAGCGGGCTGCAGCAGGGGGTGAATTGGGGGAGGCATGAAAAGAGGGGAGAGGAGGGGAGAGGAAGAGAGGGATCGGGCTGCAGCAGGGGGTGAGTTGGGGAGATATAAAAAGAGGGGAGAGGAGGGGAGAGGAAGAGACGGATAGGGGCTGCAGTAGGGGGTGGCATGGGGAGGTGTGAAGAGAGGGGAGAGGAATGGGAGAGGAAGAGAGGGGATAAGGGCGCAGCGAGGGGTGGTTTGGGGAGGTGTGAAGAGAGGGAAGAGGAATGGGAGAGGAAGAGAGGGGATAAGGGCCCAGCGAGGGGTGGATTGGGGAGGTGAGATGCGAGGGAGGATTCACTTTCGCAGTAGAGTGGCCCCGTCAAGCCGAGGCTCATAAAGACGGAGGCAGCGATAGTCGGCGACACGGCGGAACACCTGACTTATCAAGCATGACCACACTAGGCACATCACATCAACCCGGCAGGTGGTGGCAGAGGAAGCGGAGGAGGATGAGGAGGGGTAAGGTGAATCCGAGTAAGGAGAGGGGAAGAGGTTGCCAAGAAATGTCTACTCTTCCTTAAGGCGCCAAATAGTATCTGAGGGCAACAAAAAAGGCCCTACGGAGTTACTTAAGTTTAGCCTCCCCTCCACCCTCGCGTTCCCTCCTGCGGCCTCGCCTCCGACGCCGTGTGATGTGCCAAGAGCGTGGACTTCCTGAAGGTATACAAACCCGCACAGAAAAGTTAAAAAAGAAAAAAATATCAATATGGTGGAGGATGAGCCTAAACATCTATTTATCTGTTCATAGGGTACTGTGTGTGTGTGTGTGTGTGTGTGGTGGAGTGCGTCGTGGGTGAGCGGCGCCGCAATGGGTGTGGTTAAGGAGTGTGTGAGTAACCAGTTTGCAGTCACTGATACTTGTCTCTCGCGATGCTAATGGACCCGACGCTGTGTGTGTGTGTGTGTGTGTGTGTGTGTGTGTGTTTAAGGGAAAAGAGAGAGAGAGAGAGAGAGAGAGAGAGAGAGAGAGAGAGAGAGAGAGAGAGAGAGAGATTTAAATTAGTCTTTTTGCATAGTTGGAAGAAATGTTTATGAATGTAATTAAAAGGAGCAACGAAATCATCTGTTACTTTCTTCTTTCTTCTTCTTCTTCTTTTTCTATATTATTTCAATTATTGCTACTTCATTATTCAGAGTACGAATTTGTCCCGCGTTAAATCATTCATACCGATTACTCTTGTCAATGACAGATGCTGACAGTGTTCTTGAGTGTCTGAACGCATGATGTGTGGCTAACCGAAAGACCCCGGCCGCCACACACACACACACACACACACACACGAGACAAAGAAGAAAAACATGGCCAGGATCATCATCACCGCGAGGGACATGAACAAGCACTCGCATGCACACATCCCGCCTTCCTGCCACGTCGCGGACCAGCACACCAAACAGCAGCGTGTCAGACAGACCCTCACGTCCCGAGCCGCCGCGGACCACACAACAACAGCCCCGCGCCGTGAGCAGGCAGTCACGCACCACACACACACACACACACACACACCGACGCTCCTTGTTCCGTGCACCACCATTCCGTTCCTCGCACCATGCACGCACACAGCACATCAACAACCACTGCCCACTACAACTACCTCCTTCCTCCCTAACCTGCACTGTACCCGGATCCCCGCAGCACATTTATCAGGCACCAAAAGGCCTTTACACCTCCATTAATCAGGGAGGTAATTCTGCAGGATGAGCCCGAAGGAATATTAACCCCGAGAAAAGCTTTAGAATACTTCGTGGCCTTGTTACGCTGCTCATTACGGAGATAAACGCGGTGTACAACGCAACCTAAGGATTATTAAGGCTGTGTTATACTGCTGTAGGTGATGGTTGCCCCTGTAGATCATGGAAGAGAGAGAGAGAGAGAGAGAGAGAGAGAGAGAGAGAGAGAGAGAGAGAGAGAGAGAGAGAGAGAGAGAGAGAGAGAGAGAGAGAGAGAGAGAGAGAGAGAGAGAGAGAGAGAGAGAGAGAGAGAGAGAGAGAGAGAGAGAGAGAGAGAGAGAGAGAGAGAGAGAGAGAAATAGTAAAGCAGCGCTGGTGAAATCGGGAGTATTGTGTTACGCGTCTTGGTGTAATGCAATCTTCTGCTTGTTTTTTGTGTATAATTGTTCATTGGGAATGGTTGGAAGGATGGTTGGTTGGAGGGGTAGATTGTGGGTGGGTGGGGCTCAGGTTACTGATTGCGTCTGGACTTGGCTGCAGACACACACACACACACACACACACACACACACACACACACACACACACACACACACACAGACACACACAAGACACTGCTGCTGAACTTCTCATCTTGACCTCCATCAGACAGCAAGGAGGACGTCTGGGGTGTATTCCTCTTTGTTATAGGTCTTTACTTATACTACTACTACTACTACTACTACTCCTACTGCTGCTGCTGCTACTACTAACACCACTACTACTACTACTACTACCACTACTACTACTACTACTACTACTACTACTACTACTACTACTACTACAACCAATTAATCTATAAACACAAGAATGATTAAAACCTTCGAAATACCGAGAGAGCATCACATATCACTAGTCTATACCACACATCGCCGAGGCAGAAAGGGATAAACAATGCCCCGACAAATACACGATACACGAAGGTACTCGGAACGATGCACTATATAAAGGAGATAATCACCGCGATACGATCTAAACTGGCGGGAAGACGAGATACGCAGGTGGGCGGGAAGGTGTCTGGCGAGCGGTCACCTGAGACAACTGAGGATCGTGTTACGCCGACATTACGCGTAACATACGAGGCCTTCACAGCAGCATACACAATAAGGCTCTTGCGCGCCCCTGACAATAGTTCATTAAACCCGAGGATCAGCCACTCAAGCAGCGACTCGACGGCCTTATGTGACGGGCACGGAGGGGCGTCGTCGTCGTTGTGTGTCGTTCAGCCTCCGAGCACGACCAGCGCCCCGTCGTCTCGTCCCGGCACGTCTCCACAAACCCACACTCGGATTAACCAAACACGTGATAGCCTTAACCCGCCCTCCGCCTTCCTGTCCGCCACCTGCCTGCCTTGCCCTCCGCCTGATCCTCTTCCTCTTCGTCCTTTCTTTCTTTCCTCCTCGTGTCCAACCCTCCCGTCTCCCTCCCAAACACACTTACGTCTCTATCCACACATTCACCTTCCTTCTATAGTCTTCTTCACACAGGCTTCACCTTCCTTCCTTTGCATTACTACCCTCCTTCTCCTCCTCCTCCTCCTCCTCCTTCAGGCCTTCCGTCAGCCACCACCTTCCCAGCACGTCTCAGTAGTGTGCATTCCGTTCCTCTTTTTCACTTTACAATCGACCCTGTCTTTGTCTGTGTTCACGTCCTCGCCGCCTCGCATCCCCTCCCGCCACCGTGTGCTCTTGGTCTTCGCTGGCAGTGTAGTGTGAATTAACTTTTTATGTCACCTTTATTCCGCTGCCTCTGTGTGTGTGTGTGTGTGTGTGTGTGTGTGTGTGTGTGTGTGTGTGTGTGTGTGTGTGTGTGTGTGTGTGTGTGTGTGTGTGTGTGTGTGTGTGTATCCTGTTTCCAAGCTCGAGAAAGCCCCGTGAAAATGTCTCAATACCTGTTTCTGTCGCATCTTCATTCTGCTTTTCACTGCTTATGATGATTATTCCATTTTAGGAAGACTCAGCCGGCATCTCATTTTCGACGAGAGTATTTCCCTGCGCAGTTCCAGCCCGAGGAGAGGCGAGGAGAGGCGAGGCGAGGAGCCCCGGGCGAGGAAAACACTCCTGGCGGTGAGGACGGATCCGACCTCCTTCACCTCAAAAGAACTAACGAAGTTAATTAGAGACTCATCAGCAGGTAAACGAGGTGATGGCGGTGAGGGGGCGAGGCGAGGAGAAAGACACTTGCCGCAGGGTCGTGTTACTTGTGTGTACTACTGAGGGTGCTGAGGGTAGTGGTGGCGGTGGTGGTAGCGTTTCTAAAGAGGTGTCTTGTGGGTTACGGCTGTTTTGTATTTTTTACCGAGGTGGGAGAGACTGATTATTTTTAAAAAAAATTTTTTGCTGGCACGTGTCACTACGAACGTCCTGAGATGAAACCTCCAAACTTCTTGTCTTTCTTCTCCAAACTTCCTCGTGAATGATTTAATTTTAACAAGGTAAGAAAATTGATCAGTTTTTAGTTTACTTTTGACATAATGACGAAAAAAACAAACATTTTCATTAAGTTTACAGGTGACACGTGTGGGGTGCATTTACACACACACACACACACACACACACACACACACACACACACACACACACACACACACACACACAAACACAAACACAAACACCCATACACACACACACACACACACACACGGCTTCTCTCCTCCACCTCCCGTCCTTAGCAGCGGTCTCGTCTTCGCTTCGTCCCTCACACAACTTCCAAACAACTTCCCATAATTACGCGTGTGTCCCCCAGCACGAGGGCGGAAGGCGGGGGAAGGGCAGCGGCAGATAAAGACGGAGGGGAAGGGAAGGGAAGGCGGGAAGGGAAAGCTGCGGCACAATATGATAATGAGAGGAGAAAGAAAGCAAGGGAACGAAGAGGGGGATGAAGTGGCGGAGAAGAAAGAAGCGTGGGAGAAGGAGGAGGAAGAGAAGGAGGGAATAGAAGAAGGTAAGAGGATGAGGAGTGAGCGCGAAAACAAGCAAAAGAAGACGAAAGGAGTGATTGTTAGCGTGTAGAGAAGAGACATTAGGTGTGAAAAAAACCCGAGGTGGAAGGGAATGAATTAAAGAGCATCAGATAAAAAGGAGCACATAAAAGAAAACGAAGAAGACGAAGAGGGAAAAGTGAAAGAGAATGCCAAGCTGTAAAAAAAAAAAGAGAAAAGAAAATGACTAATATTCCGACGAAGTTAAAATGAATCTGGGAAAAATTCTGAGTAAAAAAAAAAGAAGCGGACATACAAAGGTTAGAAAAATTAAGCTCAAACCTCCCAAAAGAAGTATAAAAAGGTCATAATAAACAACAAAAAAAGGAAGGAAAGCCAAATAAAGGAGGGAAGAGAGAACAAAAGGGAAAAAAAGATGGAAAGAGGAAACGAGGAAAGCGAGGAGGAGGAGGAGGAGGATGGCTTCAAGTAGTTGTATTCTGAGGCAAAAGGGGAGGGGAGGGAAGGGAAGGGGAGGGCAAGGGAAGGGGTAGGGGAGAGAGGAAAGTTCATGCGATACCCTGTAGTTGAGAGGATAACAATCTATCGAACTATCAATCAAGGCGAGAATATCTATCGGTCTGTCTGAGGTCGGCCATTACAGTCGCAGGTGAAACAGAGAAGTGAAGATATTTTTTTTTCAAACATTAATATTGAGGCTTGTTATTACCCGGATATTCATGTGTTATGTGTGTGTGTGTGTGTGTGTGTGTGTGTGTGTGTGTGTGTGTGTGTGTGTGTGTGTGTGTGTGTGTGTGTGTGTAAACTTCCTTTCTTCTTTGCATTCTTGATACCTCTTTTTAAAGCCGTAAATTTCTTATCTTGTCAATTTTTATTTCGTGAGTGTTTCCTTCTTTCTTCAGCACGTTTTTTTTTCTTTTCATGCCGTTATTAGTTTGATTTCATATATTTCATTTCATGCGGAGGAGAGTCGACCACATTTTTTTTCTTTTCGTCTTACTTTTCTTCTTCCTGTTCTATTTCTTCGTGTCACTTTTATTTTCAGTCTTAACCGTATTATTATTGCTCTTGTTGTTATCATTATTATCATTAACACCCTTATAATTCCCCTCCCCCTCATAATTCCCACGTAATTCCTCTCCCCTGTCACCTGTTCCGCCACCAATCACGTCTAATTACCTCGAACCTGCGCATCCGTCTCCTTCACTCCTCTACGTCCGCTCTACCCCCCCCCCCCCCCAGCTTTCCAGCACCTTGGCCTCTTTCCTCTCTTTCCCTCCTCGACCTCGCGCCTCGCCAAGAGACTCAACAGCCACACCGGTGATTGGGGCAGACAAGACTCTCGAGGCTGTCTCCCGGGATAAGTTATTGGCGTGAGAGACGAAAGTTGGGCTCCTCCTCTGTCAGGTGATAATGGGCTGTGTCAAGGGAAGTCGGCCCTAATTCAAGTCAACCCAGAATTATCTCGGGTTCAGTCGTGCTTCGGGTTGTGTTATGTGGCGCGTGTGTGGTGGTGGTGGTGTTCGTGGTGCTGCTGGTGGTGGTGGTGCAGCGGATGTTGAGGCAATGCAGGTAAGGTAAGGTAAAGTAAGGAAGGTAAGGTAAGGGAAGGGTAGGTAAGGTAAGGTAAGCGGGTGACGGCTGGGGTCGTATACATTTATAGACGTCCGGTGTATATATCCCACAACCTCCATCCCTTTTCCGTTACTCTCTCTCTCTCTCTCTCTCTCTCTCTCAACTTGCCTTTCCTCTCCCTCGGCCCCGATCTAAGCGAGACGAAACTTGGTTGTTATCTGTATTTCACTGCCTTTGCTTCTCCCTCAATTGCTCCCAGGCGGCTGCTTTCCACGTAATTAACAAGCTTGCACCGACTCCCTTGAACAGGAGGCATTATCCGGGGCGAGGCGCACACGAGACGCCCTCCAGGAGCCGTCAAAGAGCCCTGTTGTATGCACCTGCTTCCCAGAATTTTAATTATTATCCGTTTATATTCTCAAAGCTCGCGCGCTGGGACGAAGACTGCGGAATGCGGCCTCGAGGATTCATTGCCAAACTCATCAGGTTATGGCGGCGAATTATTAATCTCCGGTGGTGTTTTCGCTGCGCTAAAACGTCCCTGTTGACCATGTTCCTGAGGCGAGGGTTAGGCAAGGTAGAGGAGGAGGGGGAGGTGGAGGAGGAGCAAGGAGAGGAGGGGAGAGATAGCGGGAGGAAGGTTTGATGAAGGTGGGTCTCGCAGGTCTCACCCTCTCCCTCTCCTTCGCCTCCCACACCTCGCTCTGCGTTTGCAGAGCTTAATGACGTTCTTGATGTGCGTGGCCCGCGGATGTGTTTCTTCCCTCATTACCATATTTCGCCTAACCGAACGCACCCCCGCTGTTTGACAAGACCAAATGGAAAGTGCATTATCATTACGTGAGTGTCTCCCGCCTGCGTGGATGGATGGGTGGATGGTTGGGCGTGATGAATGGCGCAATATTTGGCAGTGTGCGGTGGAGTGGAGGTGACTTGGGTGAGGGTGAAGGAGGAAGGGAATGATGGAGCACGCGGTGGGAAAATGAGGAGGGGAGGAGGAGGGGGAGATGGAGGGATGGTGAAAGCTATGATCGTCGTGCCTTCGAGATAGTGAATGGCGGGAGGCAGCTGACGAATGTGGGTGTACCGTGGGTGGTGATGAGTGTCCGTAATGGGAGGCCAGGGTGGAGTGGCCGTGGGTGGAGGCGGCAAGGTGTGGAAGGGAGGGGATAAACCTACAAGGGGAGAATCACGTCTCGGCAATTAGCGTCAGCGGGGGCGGGCAAGGGCGGGCTGGGTGTGGCAACAGCTTCTCGAGTGACGGTGGGAGGGCGAGGGGGAGGAAGGGGAGCGGGAAACAAGAGGAGAGGGGGAAGAAAGGGAGGCGTGTTACCGATCTCGTCTCCCCCTCGCATCGGCCGGCTCCAAGGCTTTGTAAGTTTCACGATCCTTCCCTCCGCACCCCACGGCGTCTATTCCCTCCCTTCTTTCTCCCTCCGTCGAGAACAACCCTCCTCCCACGCACTCCATCTCGCCCTTTCCTGGCTCCCTCTCCGCCCCCCACCGAACAGCCCTCCTCCTACACACTCCATCCCGCCCTTCCCCTCGCCCCTCCCCGCCCCCAGTGCCCCTCCATCACTCCTTTGTCAGGGGATAAATTATTTCGGGCTCGCGGGAGGAGAGAGCATTAGGAGTCTCAGGTAAGGAGTGTCGGGCAGGTAAAACAAGTGTCACACGGCTGTTTATGGCGAGCTGGATCTGTTTAGCTTTAAAAGGTAAACATAACACGTGCCTTGGCTACTCTTTTCGAATAAACAAGTAGACAAAGAAAACAGGGCAAGAAGAAGAATTCCTGTAAAGCATAAATAAAACTTATCAAAGTGGTCATTGTCGTGTTATGTTATCTCGGGAGTGATGTGACGAAAGAAAACGAAGCTACAATTTGACCTTCCATCATTCAGAGGAACATTGGCGGCTGACAGAACAAATGTCAGGCATTGAAGTTTAATGTAATTCCAGAGCTGACTATCATAGTTGTGTAAAATGTCACAACTTTAATTTGTCTCGGGAAAGGACGACGAAGGATGAAGAACAAGGAATGATTGCGTGGCTCAGGGGGCCCAAAACGCCCATCTCTCTCTCTCTCTCTCGTCCCCCTTCAAGGATGGATGGCAACTTTCCAAACTTGGGCAAGTATGTGTATTCATTCCCCCTGAATGTTGTGGGGTGTTAGGACGTTCTCTCTCTCTCTCTCTCTCTCTCTCGTTTTGCTACACTGTTTATTTTCAAGTAAAGGTCTCCCTAAATGTTTATCTGAATCTCTGTCATATTGTTCACGTGTCTGTTCAAGCTCCATTAATCAACTTGCAACTAACTACCTATCTTGTTGTCTGTTCGTTAGTCCTCTTGTTGTTCCTTACCTACGAATTCAGTCCCTAATAATTACAACAACACCACTAATAATAACAGCTTTCAATTCTAATAACCTGTCTCTTCACCACCTCTTACCCGTCTATAGTCTATGTACTTTCCCGCTTGCTAGTCTTTCTAATAACCTGTCTATCCACCCACCACGTAGCCGTCTATCTACCACTTTACCGTCTGCCCGCTCAACTCTTGCCCGTCTCCCGGTCTGCCTGCATCCCCGTCTGCTTGCCTTGCCTGTCTAACGGTGCGTCTGCAGGGGCATAGAATTCCAACACTCCCCAACTACAACTTTCAACTCCCCCGCTAAACTATCGCCGCCGCAACAAATGACCCGCCACAGCCACACGAATTATGTTTCTGGCTTGTGTGTTTCACTTGATATACAGTTTACCTTCGGCTTCCGTGAACAGACTCGCTAATCCGGCGTGCGGTTGAATTTCCCTCTCTGTGGCAGGTTTAGGGGAAGGGATGCAACGCGTTCTGTTATATGCTCCTTTTTTTCGGTATGTAAACTAGGTCAACATCCCTCCATCTAGTCTCCTTCTGCTCCCCTGCCAGTCTTCAACTTTCCTCCCCTACACATTAAACTTTTCTCCTCCATATAAAAGTCTCCCCCTCCTCTTTTTTCCATGTTCCACCAGCCTTTCCTCCTGCCCTCCCTCCCCCTCCTCCTCTAGTTTTCCACTCTTGCCTCTCTTTCTACTTCTTTTCTGAATATTCACTCCTCTCCCGTCCTCCTCCTCCTCCTCCCTCTCCCGAAGCACCCTCTCTTTTATCTGACAACACACGCAGCATCTCTCTCTCTCTCTCTCTCTCTCTCTTCTCGTTCAGTTACCCATTCTCGTAGTTAAGCGTTCTCTATTGCTTTGTTATTACATTACATTATTCATATTTTAACCGTGAGTGTTTTGAAAGCATATTGAAGTTTGTGTAAACTAGCACTAGTAAAGAACTAACGTGACATTAAATATTTACATCATATCATGAATTATTTGACTCTGAATGGAATTTAAATCGATGAAAATGCTCAAGCACACTCCTTGCCCCCCCCCCCCCCCCTTCACACACACACACACACACACACACACACACACACACACACACACAATCAACACATCCCCACATGAAAAGTAACGCATTCATCAACAACCACTTCCACCATTAGCATAAAGAAACAATCAAAAGATGAATAAAGAATCATACACACGCAAAAAAAAAAAAAATCACACAAGACCTATAATTGATGATGATGACGTACGACGGACAATGCAAGAAGGAAGACGAAAGAGGAAGCATAAAAAAGAAGTTGAAGAGGCCGAAGAATAGCGCGCCTGTACACCTTGCAACAACCCTCCGTCACAAGTGTTAATTACGGCTCGTCCGCGGCTTCACACTCCAGCCCGACCCGTGTAGAAGAAAACCTGAGCCTCATTAGTGCAAGCTACGTGTTGGCTGGGTCCCGCGCGGCCAGGTGAGCTGAGGCCTAATTGGGGATGCAAGGGAGAACTTTAGCGCCCCTAACCCGAGGATGGGGAAGGCAAGGAGCGGAGGGATCGGTGATAAAGTGTTGAGGGGGGGGCGAGAGAGAGAGAGAGAGAGAGAGAGAGAGAGAGAGAGAGAGAGAGAGAGAGAGAGAGAGAGAGAGAGAGAGAGAGAGAGAGAGAGAGAGAGAGAGAGAGAGAGAGAGAGAGAGAGAGAGAGAGAGAGAGAGAGAGAGAGAGAGAGAGAGAGGGGGGGGAGGGGCAAGACGCAGGAGATACCGAGAAAGAGAATGTCAGGGAGAGGAGAGTGGATGTTCTGTTGGGAATAAACGACGTGCAGTGTGGAGGAGGAAGGGAGAGTGGAAAGCCGGAGAAGGAGGAGGAGGAGGAGGAGGAGGAGGAGGAGGAGTGAGAAGAAAGGGCACTGTGTCGGCATTGTATCCTTCCTACATAACCAACGGAGAGGAAGAAGAAGAAAGAAAACAAGACAAGCGAAAACACGTACAAATCACTTAAGTTCAAACCATTAAAAAATAAGACACATCCTCATATGACTGCCGGCATGGAGAGAGAGAAAAAAAAGTAAACAAAAAAAAAGAAGAAAAAAAAGAAAAAAAGAATGAAAAGCGTACAAAGAAAAAATTAGAAAAATAGAAAAAGAAAAAAAGGAAAAAAAAAAGGAAAGGCGAGAAAGAAGTCAACAGAAAACAAAACAAACAATAAAAAAGAAATCAAAACTCACATGATTCGTCAGACACTTCATTCATTTTTTTTATCATGCAGATTCACAACGCCCAAATCGAACGAGGGAACGAAAGAACGGACGAACGAAAGGAAAAGAAACACACACACACACACACACACACACACACACACACACACACACACACACACACACACACACAACGGATTCCAATGCATAATGAGGCGGATGACAAGGATTTTCTAGGTATAGGTTCCCCGATTATGATGATGATGATGACGATGATGATAATGATGATGATGTTAATGATGGCAGTGGAGGTGGTGGTGCATAAAGAAGAAGGAAGACGAGAGGGAGGAAAGGAAAGAGAGAGGAAGAGGAAGAAGGGAGAAAGAAAGAAAGAGGGGAAGCATAAGAGAATGATATTGAGATGAATAAAATAAAACGCCGAGTTAACAAGAGGCGAATACGAAGAAAGTGTGAAGTGGCAAGGAGTTCTACTAAATGCGAGGGAGGGAGAGCTTGGCGACTTGGTAAGAAGAATTGTGTTTATATAGCGAGAGAGTGCAAAAGGAGGAGGAAATGGAGAGTAGTAGGAAGGGAAGGAATAAGCAGAAGATACGAAGAGAAGATGGACGGAGAAGGAGGAGGAGGAGGAGGAGAAGGAGGAAATGAGACAGTATAAATAGGAGGGGGAAGAATGGGAGGAAGACAAAAAAGGGAAGGGATGGAGGAGGAAATGAGAGGCTATTGATAGGAAAAGGAGGAATAAGAGAAAGAGAAAAGGGGGGAGGGATGGAGAAGGAGAAGAAGGAAATGAGAGAGTAGGAAGAGGAAGGAGAATAGGAGGAAGACAAGGAAAGGGAAGAGGGTGGGGGGGGAGACGTTGGTGGTGATGGTGGTGTTGGCGGTGGTGAGGGCGGGGAGTCCGGGCTAATGGTGATGGACGTGAATGGGATATATTAATACAATCGTGTGAGGGCGGAAACGAGGGAGGGCTGCGGTGATGGAGATGAGTCAATGAATGAGTTAGGAGGGAGGGAGGGAGGGAAGGAGGGAGGAGTCAAGGTTTGCTGTGGGCGCACTGAGAGGTAACAAAAGGCGAGGGAAGGGGCGGTGATAATGTCGGAAATACAGTATTGCAGGACGTGGATGCGGAATGGAGTGAGTGAAGGTCCGGCACATGATGAAGATGAATAAAATGGACCGTTAGAATGACTCAGGGTGTTGTTGGTAAAGAGGAGGAAAAAAGAAGGAGAGCGACGATGCGGAGGACGAGAAGATGGTTGAGTCAAGGAGCGAGTCAGAATGAAGATGGCACAACGAGCTCTGAGTCACTGCGAGTCAATTCATTACCCCGGTGGTGACTCAGGGTTCGGGTCAGACGGAGAGTATGTGTGTGTCTGAGTATTCAATGGGAAGCTGGGTAAGTGGTGAGTTAGGGGGGGCCAGGGACGCGTGGGTGTGGAGGAGAGAGAGGGAATGGGAGGAGTGTGCAAGGCAGGACGGAAAGAGCAGACTAAGGGCCATACATTTAAACATTTCGACGTCCAAATACAAATACAAACATCTGACAAGACTTTCGTAGGAGTTATTGTCCTTTCCAGAGGCAGTTTTATAACCCAGGCGGTACTGTGATAATGATTCTATACCACGAACGTTAAAAAAAAAAAATCCTAATGAAAACGCGATTTATCTCCTTTTCGACGTTCGTAAGATGTTGTGAGAGGCGGAACCGTCTGAGAATACCGACTTAAGGCTCCACGCAGCATGGATTAATGTGGGGAGACACGAGGCACGACGGCGGCAGGTGTTAGGGGCAGGCGGGCGGTCCATTCTCGTGGGCGTCGAAGATGGAGGAAGAAAGAAAAAAACAACAACAAAAGAGAAACCATACACACACACACACACACACACACACACACACACACACACACACACACACACACACACACACGCTTTAAGATGGTAAGCAAGACATCCATCTGACAAACGCTGCGTACTGATAACAACAGCCACACACAACACAAAACATGAGGTTAACATAATTCCAGATGTTTCCTTGACACTATCGCGATACCCTTAAAGAGTTTACCAGCCAGCCTCGAGACCCTAGTGATGGT
>NC_066523.1:8779165-8814165 GCF_024679095.1 Eriocheir sinensis | reverse complement strand
TCCATCCCTCTCTCTTTCCCCTTCCCTCCCTTCCCGTCCTCGTTTCCCTCTCCTCCCCTCCCTACTTTCCTTCCCTCCTTCCCCTCCCCCTTACCTCCTCCAGTCTAGGCACTAAAAGGAGGGTTCAGCACCAATAGCGGCGAGGCTGTGATAAACGACGGAGGGGAAGCCGGTGTCTGGGGCTGCGAGGGGAGGCGGAAGAGCGGGATGGAAAAGACGAAGGAAGATGAGAAGAAGCAGCAGTAATGGTAGTAGTAATAGTAAGGGTAGTAATAGTAGTAGTAGCAGTAGTAGTAGTAGTAGTAGTAGTAGTAGTAGTAATAGTAGTAGTAGTAGTATATAGTAGAAGTAGTAAGAGGAGTAAGATAGAAGATAAAAAGAAAACGGAAGGTAAAAAATAGAGGGTGTATCATTTAACTCAACAATATTAGGGTACAGAATCATATTACATGGCGGGTTTGAAGAAACGGTATGGAATAAAGAAAAAATGAATGGAATAAAAACGTAACCTTGCATTATAATCAATATCATTACTATTTTCGTTATTGCAATCATTCAGTGTTCCACCGTTCAGAAGAAAACATTAAAACAATGATAAAAAAGCGCCCCAAAACTCATTATTAAGTTAAAAACAAGAAAACAGAACAAGAACGGTAACTGGCTGAAGGAAGGATGGATGGAAGGCGCGTGAGAGAGTGCTGAGGAGACGCCAGACGAAAGTGCTGCTGAGTCGCTGCGATGAGGGTCTTAAGCACCGTCAGGACGTGTGAGGGGCCCTGAGTTGCTGAGGGGACCTGAGAGGCGCTATAAGTGGCTATGAGGTGCTGAGCCGATGTGTATATGAACAGCGGGGCGAGGCAGGGCGAGGTGACAAGAGGGACCGACACATTATAGGAGAAAACTTGGGATACTTCAGGTGGATGTGGGACGGAATACTTTTACGGTGCTGCGAGGAGCTGTGAAGTGTTATGGAGTGCTGGGAAGTGGTCCAAGTGCGGCGCAAGTGCTGTGAGGAGAGGGCGAGGGCGTGGCCGAGCGGAGAAGACGTGTCGGTGCAGCGGGAGGAATGTTGCTGCTGCTCTCTGCTGTCTTACGGGGTGTGTGCAGCAGGGCCCTCCGCTGAGCCGGGCCTTAATGATGCTGCCTGGCGGGGTGGCGGACGCGGCTGCTTACCTGGAGGACTCAGTGGAGGAGGGACGAGGAGGGAGGAGGAGGAGGGACGAGGAGGGAGGAGGAGGAGGGAGGAGGACGAGGAGGAAGGAGATTATCTTGCTCATGATATTGCTGCTCTTGCCTCAATGGTCGCCTACTCGTTTCACTGTGATTGTTGTACACTATCGAACTTCTCTTATTGTTCTTCTTTTCCCTTTTCAATATTTCTTCTTGTTCTCGTTCTTCTTGTTCTTCTTGTTCTTGTTCTTCTTCCTCTTCCTCCAGTACCTGAACAAGTTCAGCATTGTCGATCACTCCAAACTCTTCACGCTACAAACTAATCCGAGAACAAGAAGCAATTAACGGTAAAACAATTCAAGCGAAGCGATGCAGTACATAAATCGGCAGGAGTTATTTTTCGAACAGAGTTGTCCGCCACTGGAACAGCCTTCCTGCAGAAGTAGTTAGTGAGGAAAGAATTAACTCTTTTAAGAATCGCATTAATCGTCACTTTGCTGCGTCGAGAGTGAACTGAAAGTATACGCGAGTACGTACAAACAGTAGTGCTTTAATCCCTTCCGCTGGTTACTCCTGTGCATGGCACATGGACTGATTAAATCACTGAAAGCAGGCAGTCTCGCGATGAACCAATAAGCTTTCTGTTGCCTGTTCGTCCATGTTTCTATGTTTCCTCCTCCTCCTCCTCGTACGCATTGTTCTCTTCATCATAGACATCCCCTTTTCCTTCTGATTTGATTTCTGTAATCTCGCTATCTTCACCTCCCCTCTACAAAACAAAACTACAATATTTGGTAATATCAGTACTATCAATAACAATAATGATGAAGCAAATGATAATAGCTGCTATTCTAAATATTATCACTGTCATTTACATTATTTACAAATTATTGACTGGTACTACATAAAAAAAAGTGTGTACGTATAAAATAACTATTCTATCCTAAGATTAATTCCATAAAATAATGAAAAAGGAATTTACATGAATAGATTTTTCTTACTCATCAGTCGATTATCTTGACGTCCAGGTGACATGTAACCCAAAGAAAGTAAGTTCCCTCATTTACCCATTCATCAACAGTACTCATTATCTATATTCTTGCCTCTCATTCTCTTGACGCTGAACTTTTTCTTATCCGTCTGTCTGTCTCTCTCTCTCTCTCTCTCTCTCTCTCTCTCTCTCTCTCTCTCTCTCTCTCACCTCCTGCAACTGAGTGGTCGTGGGTGAGTGTCTAGCGCGACAATCTTCCTCTCGCCTCCCACGGCCAAGATTTATGGCGCGATTATGTGAATGATTCCAGACACTTTGCACGGGCACGGTGAGGTTGATCTGCGTCTCTCTCTCTCTCTCTCTCTCTCTCTCTCTCTCTCTCTCTCTCTCTCTCTCTCTCTCTCTCTCTCTCTCTCTCTCTCTCTCTCACACACACACACACACACACACACCCCGCTGAGCCTCACGAGACGCACCGAGGCACGCCCACGCCCGGCAAGGTGTGTCGCGTGGCCTGTCATTTCCCGCTTGTCTGGGGAGGAGAACCACGTCTCCCTTCCTCCTTCCTCCTGCTGCTTCCTCTTCCTCCTCCTTCTCTTTCTCCCCTTCGTCTTCCTTCTTCCCCTTACCTGCCACGCCCCGCACACACGCCGCCTCACACGCCACCGCCTCCTTCCCTCGCTCTCCCTTCCCTCCTTCCCTCCCTTCCTGTACACATGCTGTCGCTCGGGTGCTTTTTTGCGGATTCTCTCTCGGGAAGTTTGTGTACCTCGGCATTACGCAAGGAGGAGGAGGGTGTTGGTGAGCGCTGTCTGATGTCTGGTCTCGCTTTCTCTCCCTCTATTTGGTTCCTTCTTCAGTTTGTGTATTCGTTCGTTTGCTACTTTGTTTTCATTCTCTTTTTCTTATTCGAACTCCGTGTCCGTTTACTCTTCCTCCTCTAGTTTCTTCTTTGATTTGTTTACTCGTTCATTTGCTATTTAGTTGATTTTCTCTTTCCCTTATTCGTCCTCCGTATCTTATTACCTGCTTCTCTAGTTTCTTTTTCGTCTTTTTCTTGAACTATTTATTAATCTCAGGTGTTGGGGAGGCAGGTGTGACCCATTGATCATCTACTCCCAGGTGACTGTACTCTCTCTCTCTCTCTCTCTCTCTCTCTCTCTCTCTCTCTCTCTCTCTCTCTCTCTCTTGTTTGTCTTCAGCGATTCATCACGCAAGAAAACAAGAAAGTAAGAGAGAGAGAGAGAGAGAGAGAGAGAGAGAGAGAGAGAGAGAGAGAGAGAGAGAGAGAGAGAGAGAGAGAGAGAGAGAGAGAGAGAGAGAGAGAGAGAGAGAGAGAGAGAGAGAACCTCTTAATAGCCTTACCATTTGCTTTTCACACACACAACAATACCACACAAATCACAGAATCTGAATACTCGTGACTTGGCTGTATAATGACGTAATGGATCAAGGGGACACAACAAGGGCGAGGGGCGGGGAGAGATCTCTGACCTTCCGAAGTGTAAATATGGGTCCAGGGAGCAGGCTGTGTGTTGGGGGGTCGGGGGTGGGAGGGAAGGAGTGTCCAGAGTCCAGCCAGCACGCGCCCTCGTGACCTTGGTACCGGCAGGAGGATACAAAAAACTTACGGGAGTGGCCGCTGATCGCCAAAAAAACGTTACAGGCTCACCTTTCCTTAGTAAGTGATGGAACAAAAAATCTTGTCGGGGGGTGGTCGCTGGTCGTTGAAAAAAAAAAAAAAAAAAACCCTCACACATTGCAATTAGCTTTTCCTCGCAAGTTAAGCAACAAAAAACAAAGGACTGGCTGCTGATGGTTGATAAAAAAGCTAAAACTACATCCTCACACCGCTCCCCTAAGTGAAGGACCCAGCATTTTCAAGGATGCCCAGTCAAGTCGTGAGTGTCAGGCGTCGACGGTGGGCAGCTGCGTGGTCGTCCCTCACACCTGCCCCCTTGTACAGTTTTTTTTTTTTTTTTTTGCCGTAAACTACTGACCAAGAGTTGAGAGAGTGATGCCCTATATTTGCTGTCCTTGTAAGGGAAATAGAGGATACCAAACGGGAGTATGCAAATTTACCATTAGAGGCGCCGTGACGTTCCTCTCGACAGTTTACGCCGTATGAAGGAGTTAAAACTTAGTGGTGTCTGCCTAACAGCCCGCTATTATCGATTAAGAAAATTATAGTACAAAAGATACCAATAGAGAATATTATTGAATTTAGCCCATGGGGAGGTATCTGGTACTCCCTTCTTGAAAGTTTTCAAACGAAATAAAGGAAGAATTTACTGGCTAGTTGTTATCCGTCTTCTCGTCCATCAGTAAAGATAAAGAAAAGTAGATGCCAAATGAGAATGATATTTAGTTTCAGAGGTGTCTTCACACTGTCCTCTTCAATGTATAAGCCAAAGGAAAGAGCTACAAATTAATAATGCCAGCCTTGCCCACCTAACAGTCTGCCAGTAATTGTGCCCTGCCATGCTGGTGCTCTAGGCCTCGCAGCCTCGCACGTGCAGAGTCCTTAGCAGGAGAGCCGGTTCCACTCGTCACCGTCTCCCTGGGCAGGCACGACGTGCTTTGCATCGCGATTATGTTCAGGAGGAAGAGTGTGTCTCGCTGTGACAAATGAAATTCAGTGAACACGAGGCATTATCATCCGGATCGCACCTCGTTCAGCATGTATTCATTCCCTAAAATATTATACCATTGCAAATGTACAAATACCTTTTGGATGAAGTCAAATAAACATCAGCAATATGTATATATACGCGCACTCGGCTACTCTGCCTGTCAGCCTATATTACTAAAACCGATGAATAATATTAATTGGTGGAACACACACACACACACACACACACGCACATTCAAGGCTAACAGAAATTCACAAATGTGCTTTTAAAAATATGACATAAAACTGTTTCATATATAACATCCCAACAAAGCAATTCCAAAAGATTTGCATAGTAAAAAAAAAGTAATACGGATTCATAATAATTACGAAGCGGCTCACGATCACCGAAACGCAGCCATTACAGCGAACACGCAACGCCAAGGACGAAACAGCGGCCAAAAATCGAAGCTGAACTCAGAAAGTGGTCACGAAAAATGTCAACAAAAGAAAAAAAAGAAAAAAAATGACAGTAGATCGTGTATGTGTGTGTGTGTGTGTGTGTGTGTGTGTGTGTGTAAAAGCTAGTATTCCCAAAGGACAGGGAAGATTTACATGAAGAGAAAGACAACTTAGCTCGCAGCACTGCAGTCTTTACGAGAACACAGAACAGAGAGGGTGCAAAAAATGTGAACAAAGGAAAGGAGAGAAAGAAGGAGGGCGCGAGATGAAAGAGATGCACGGACGGGTTGAAAGGTTAAGAGCAAGATCGGGATAAGGTGAGTACGGACGAGAGCAAAAAGAAAAAAAAAAGAACTCTGAAATGGAAACAGGACCTCAGATACAACGAATAAAAAAGAAGTAATGAGATAGAGTGAAAACAAAGTAACAATAAAAAGTGAAACGTATGGTAAGTGTTTCACAAGGAGAGAGAGAGAGAGAATATTCATGAACTTGACACTAAAGAAAAACTAGAGTAAAGACAATGGCGCAGATAAAAATAACAAAAAAATATCACGTAACCAACTTTTCTGAATACAGAATTGTGTGAATTGAAATGAAAAGAATACTATATGCAAATGAGGCAAAAGAGAGAGAGAGAGAGAGAGAGAGAGAGAGAGAAAAGGGAAGGGAAGAGAAGAGAAGAGGAGGAGACGAGAAAAGGAGAGAAGAGGAAGGAGAGGAGAGAGAAGAGAAAGGAAAAAGGAGAGCGAGACGAGAGACAAAAGAGGGGGCGTGGGAACGGGACAGACGCAGAAGAGGCGAGGGCGTAGGAGGAGGAGGAAGAAGAAGAGGAAGAAGAGGAGGAGAAGCAGCAGCAGGAAACATGGAAACATGGAAACATGGAAATGCAGGCAACAGAAAGCCTATTGGCTCATTACGAGGTCGCCCGCTTGGGTGATTTAATCTGCTCGACCGCCACTTGGGGCTTGGTGAGCAGATGAAAGCACCTCGATATTGAGGAGCAGATGGAAACCCCTCGTTATTCAGTTTACTCCCGACGCAGCGAAATGACGGTCGATTCTATATTTGAAGGAGTTGATGGTATTTGCATTCACTACTTCTGAGGGAAGATTGTTCCAGTGGCGGATGACTCGGTTTGAAAAGAAACTCCTTCCAATGTCTATGTTACATCGACTCGACTGAATGGGTAAACCGTTATTTCTAGTTCTTGAGTTGGTTTGCAGTTCAAAGAATTTGGAGTAATCGACGTTATTGAACTTTTTTAGATACTTGAAGACTTGAATCATATCCCCTCGTAGGTGTCTTTTCTCCAATGTAAAGAGATTGAGTCGCTTGAGTCGTTCCTCGTACGGTTGAGCCCTGAAGGTTGGAATCATCTTTGTGGCGCGTCGTTGAATCCTTTCCAGTAGAGCAATGTCCTTTCTGTAATTGGGAGACCAGAACTGCACTGCATACTCGAGGTGCGGTCTTACCATGGAATTATACAAAGATAGCATCACGTCTGGTGTTTTACACAGGAGGAGGAGGAGGAGGAGAAGTAGCAAGAGGAGGAGGAGGAGGAGGAGCAGCACCAGGAGGAGGAGGAGAAGGAGGAGGAGGCAAGCACCACGCCCACATAACTTCGGGTCAGGTCCTTACGGTGTGTTTCTGGCGTCTCATTACTTGGCGAAGCGGAGCAGGTACACGCTGGAAGGGGGGGCGGGGGGGGGGGGGTGAAGAGGGGGCATAAGTGCGTACAGGTCGGGTGAGGTGTAAGGACAGGGTAACCCGGGGGAAGGTGTAGGAAGGAGGGTAACGAGTGAGGGGTGTGTGTGTGTGTGTGTGAGGGAGGGTAAGGGGAGTGTAAGAGGAGTATGGGGGTGTTTATGCATGTTATCCCAGTGTATGCAAACGAGCGTCTTGGTAGTGGGGGTTATTGTCGCGGCGGAAGGGATGAATGTGACTGTGTATGCGGCGGAGGCACGCGGCACTGGGTTTTCTTTTTAAGCTGCAGGAGAACGTATACAATGGAAAGTCTCGTATGCATGAGTGTGGTCTGTGTATTCCTGTGTGTGTGTGTGTGTGTGTGTGTGTGTGTGTGTGTGTGTGTGTGTGTGTGTGTGTGTGTGTGTGTGTGTGTGTGTGTTGAAAAAAATAAATTCGGTTCGATCCCTTTCACGACACTCCTGGGCGAAAGGTTCCGTTTGAGTCTAAAGGTTAGTTTTCAGGTAGCATTCCACGCACTCCCTTACAGCAAATAACGAGAGCTTTGAGAGTATGAGGGTTTAGTTCTATTTATTTTTTAATTTATTTTACAACAAAGGAGACAGCTCAAGGGCACACAAAAAAAGGAAACGATAATAAAAAAAAAGCCCGCTACTCGCTGCTCCTGTGATGAAAGAGTTCTTGGGTTTGTGATTTTAGGGTGTCAAGGACTAACTTAGTGATTTTAAGGCATTGCATTTGCACTGCTTTAAATATTCATGCGTCTGTGCAGCACTCCCTTCTTTGAATCATTGTAGCTAGACCGGAAATGCATACTTTCTGAGATTTAGTCGTCTTGGACACACACACACACACACACACACACACACACACACACACACACACACACACACACACACACACACACAGCTGAAACTTTTCTTCTTTTATTATGAAATACTACTTTGGTCTGAATAAGAGCTCCTTCTTACAATCCTTAATCCTTTTCCGTCCATTCGCTTTTCTCTCTCATTCGCATTAAACTTTCTTCTCTCCTCTTTTCCCTCCCTCTTTCCGGCCTCAAAAGTCTCTCTCTCTCTTCTTTCTCTCTCTCTCTCTCTCTCTCTCTCTCTCTCTCTTTCTCTTCTCTCTTCTCTCTCTTTCTCTTCTCTCCTTCCTCTTTTTTTTTTTTTTCCTGACGTATTATCTCTTCCTTTACCTCCTTCCCTTTTCCTTTCTCTTACCAGATCCCTCATCGCCCAGCGTTAAGCCCCCCTATTACCTGCTTCCCTTTCCTTCATCCTTCCCTTTTCCCTCCCCCAATCTTCACAACCCGAAGGAAGGAAACGATTTAAACCCTTCCACATAATTTTCCGGCAGCCCTTGAGCCTACATCGGTTCCTTATCGTTGCCAGGCCGTTCAGATCACTTTAGAATCACTCTGTCTAACCGTAATTGGAAATGTACCACTCACACACTGCTATCACCCAAGCAAACCACACCTCTGCCGGCACTCCCCTACCTTGAGACACTGAATACAGACCATATAATAAAGACCAAGACAACAGACCTTCGACTAACGACAGAATCTCATCAAACAGCATCGCACCCTTTTGCAGATTGAAGGTTCTCTTTCCACCCAAGGGCTCTGGATCAAGTGGTTGTTGGGGTCTGACTGTCGAGTATACAGACTAAACACAACAGACCAAGGAGGACAAACTTACAGATCACAAACAGCACTACACTTGGAGGAGGAGGAGGAAGAGGAGAAGGAGGAAGAGGAGGAGGAGGAGGAAGACTAATTTATATCTGAACTGAAATATTTATTGTGGCCTTTGAATAACAATGGCCACAATAAATATTTCAGTGTTGGAAAGAAGAGGTAAATGAGTTATCTGTATTAATATTTAGTGAGAGCATAATAAATGAAAGCTAATTATTTGTTGTACAGCCTCTCTCTCTCTCTCTCTCTCTCTCTCTCTCTCTCTCTCTCTCTCTCTCTCTCCCCACTCACCCACATACACACAGTTACAGTCTCGTCATTCTTACAGTCATCCTTCACAATTTGCTTCCTAGAACCTCGCCTCGGCAGAATAATGTAATCCTCGCCCTAAACACACACTCTCTCTCTCTCTCTCTCTCTCTCTCTCTGTAGCGGCGTCAACAAGACAATTATTCACTTAGACACTCGGTGTTCTGCAACTTTTCGTCCCTAATCTCCCCTAACTTGCCTCCGCCTCGCCTCGCCGACCGTTTGTCTGTGTTACTAAACTTTTCACTTGCGCTTCCCGATTTTATCCTCTTCCCTCTTTATTTTCGTTTTCTTTTGTTTTTTGTTTTGTTTCGTCTGTGTTACTCCTTTTCATTTCCTCCTCTTCCCTCGCCGTGAGCCATCTTTAGCATTTTTTCTCTCTCGTTTAATTTTGTTTTTCGTCTGTGTAGCTTTTTTTTAACATTTGCTCTTCCTATTTCCTCTTCTCTTGTCGTCAGTCACTCTCGCTTTTCTCTCGTTAATTTTGTTTTTTTCTGCGTTCTTCTTCTTTTCATTTCCTCTTCCTGATTCTCTCTTAACTCGCCATCGTTCGTTTTCTTTCGTTTATTTTTGTTTTCGTCTGTGTAGCTTTTATTTTCACTTGGTCTTCCTGATTTTCTCTTCCCCTCACCATCGTTCGTTTTTTCTCGTTTATTTTGTTTTCGTCTGCATTAATCTTCCTTTCACTTGATCTTCCTATTTCCTCTTCTCTTGTCGTCAATCACCTTCGCTTTTCTTTTCGTTGATTTTGTTTTTTTCCGTTCCTCTTATTTACACTTGCTCTTCCTGATTTCCTCTTCTCGTAAATCATCTTCGCTTTTCTCTCTTATATTTTGTTTTCGTCTGTGTTGCTCTTCACTTGCGCTTCCTGATTTTCTCTTCATTCGCCGTGAATCCCCGTCAGTTTTCTTTCGTATACATTATTTTGTGGTTTATTTTCGTCTATGAGTATGACCTGTAAATGCCTTTCTATTCTTATTTCGCCTTTCTCGTTCGAATCACACGGAGCTGATTATATTTTCGTTGAAGGTTACCCACGAATTTTGCGGACGATGCTATTTTTTCTGATAATTCTGGCGTTTTCAAAATAATCGTGTAATTCCTTCCTTCTCTCGTAAAGCCCACGAGAATAATATGATAGTTTAATTTGACCTTGCGAGTTATTTCATATACGACGAAGCTCGGATATTTACAAGAAAACAGTTTAAGTCAAAAGATTCGGCTTTTATGGGCGACCTTCACGCTATACAACCAGGAAGTGATGTTTTCAAGAGCTCGTGAAAGAAAACAGCGGCTGAGAAGTATTATAAATCGTTCGCGGCGGTTGCTGCACCTTCCGTTTTAAGCACACACACACACACACACACACACACACACACACACACATACATACCTCCCGCTCTACAACAACAAAAATAATAATAATAATAATAATAATAATAATAATAATAATAATAATAATAATAATAATAATAATAATAATAATAATAATAATAATAATAATAATAACAACAACAACAACAACAACAACAACAACAACAACAACAACAACAACAACAACAACAACAACAACAACAACAACAACAACAACAACCCGACTTCTATAGATTTCGCACACGTTTTGGGTTTCGAGAAAATTTATGGTAAGAAAAATAAACTCATGTCGATTGTTTGGGAAAGTGTGGCAAGTTATTCCTCTTTATTTTCATGCAGCAGAACGGTTAAAGGGATTTGAGTGCATCGTAATACAATAATTTACATTCAATATGCTCAGGTAAACTATTTTCTCAGTAGCGCGCGTAGCTTTGAGGGAGGCGATGAGGAGGATATTTGCGGTTTGTGTTGTGAAAGGTAGTGGTGGTGAGGGAGGGTGATGGTGGTGAGGGTAGAGGAAGTAGTGGAAGGGGTGGTAGTGATGGAAATTATTATAGTGGTGTTGATGGGGGTAGCGGTGGTTGTGGTAATGGCTATAGTGGTGGAGGTAATGCTGAGGTGAATGTAGTGGCACTGAAGGTGATGGTGGTGGATGTGACAGCTGTGAATATTATGGTGATTCAAGGGGTTAAGAATGTGGTGTTGATGGTGCTGACTGCGGCGGTGATGATAACAGAGGTGTTGGTGATTCAGATGGTGATAACGGACGGAAATGCTGGTGGTGGTGGTGGTCATGAAAGTACTGGAGGTGGTGGAGGTACTGGTGGTAATGGTGGTGGTGGTGTCTCTGTTCCCGTTTACCTGGCGCGGCATCATGGTCAACCTCCTGCCTGTGTTCTGCCAGCTCGGGGGTCCTCGGCTGCTATTTCGGGTGCGTGGAAGCCGGGAAAACACGGCTCATGCATCCAACAATAGCCGCGGCGCCCTCCACCTCAAAACACCTGTCCTGCCCTTTGTCTTACCACCCCCTCTTCCTTTTCCTCGGCCTCTTCTTTCCCCCTCCTTTTAATGTTCTTCCTGGTCTTTCTTCTTGCTCTTCCTTCCTTCATTTGCGTGTGTGTGTGTGTGTGTGTGTGTGTGTGTGTGTGTGTGTGTGTGTGTGTGTGTGTGTGTGTGTGCGTGCGCGCGCGCACGAGTCGCGGCGCACTCTGATATACCCCAAGAAAGGAGCTGCATGTGTGTGTGTGTGTGTGTGTGTGTGTATTCATTTTTTTTCTTCGGGGAGATTAATGGTCGGGAGATGGTGCGTCGGTAACAGTGGGAGGGGACGATCTGCCTCCTACATCTGAGTGACCATTCGTCTCTGTGTCTCTCTTCCTCCTCACTCTTATTCATTCTTTGCTTCTTCCCCCTCTCTCCTCCCCCAGTCGACCCTTCTCTCTCCCCCCCCATCCCCCCCACTCGCCCCCATGCTCCTTCTCACTTCTTAACCCGACCCAACTCCTGCCCTCCTTCCCTCAGTTGTCTGGTCATTAATTTCGCGCTTTTTTCGTTCTCATTCATGTTGTGATACATTCATCCCTCGTAACCTCTTAAGATTTGCTTCGCTCCTCGTTTTCGTATGTTATTCTGCTGTTAGGTTACATGCGTTTATTTTTGCTCTCATTTCACGATTTGTATCGAGTCGATTTATTTCGTGTGTATATCAGTTAAATGTTTTTGCAAATGGCTATTCACATATAACTGTGCTCCTTGCCTTCATGTATACCGTCTTCTCCCTCTTTACATTCCTCTGCTCGCCCCTCGTAATGGTTATTATTCCTCTGCCATTTTTCTTGCATACGCGAGGAGTCTCACGAACGGTCATTATATATTCGATCACAACGACCACAGCTCGTATCTGAAATTCATCTTCTGACGTATAAGGCGGAGCTGTAAACACATGAGCGACTCGCTGATGCCAAGATCCTAGGAACCGTGTGTCATTTTCAGGGTTAACAGCGAATATTCAAGTTTTTGTGCGGCTGTCAGCGATAATCCTCGGGCAAGACTCCTTCTTCGGTTAATATATTTATGTTTCCCACCAGGAAAACTACTTTTAGAAAACGCTGTTGTCTAATAAATAATTATATCTTGGCAATTAAGTTGAATTATCTGAATGAAAAAGAAAACAAAATGTTACCTGCATTGAAAGTGTTTACTTTTATGGAACATTTTATCTCTCTCTTTGCACAACGGGTTTGATTTTTATGTGCAATATTTACCAAGTAAATAAACCGCCGCAACCCCGTAAAATATTACCTAACAGCGGCACACCAGCAGGCGGGACTGCCGTGTTAGGAAGCATGTGAGGCAGTTTCAGTCACTTCGTTCCGACCCACTTCGTGCTCGCCGTACCGGCTATTCCATTCCGGGTGATGGCTGGCCGACCGTCATTCATCACGTTTGTTTCCCTCTTCCTCCCTGACCAGCGCCACACCCACACCGCCCCGCTGAGGCCCACTGATCCGGCGAATTTCCAGATGGTTGTGGTAAACATGCAAACCCGCGCCGAATCTCCGTCTGCGGCCCAACGCACAACACTCCCTTACCAATCAGACCCACGCTGAGTATTCTTGAAGGACATGCAGCCCTCGCTCCCTCCGACCCTCGGCTGCTCGAGGCTCCGACACGCATTTCGTCTGTCTCCCTCGGCCCCGTCCCTAACGCCTGCAATAAGTGCCGCCTTTATCCGACTCGGTGGATTGAACCAGAAAGTTCCTCCGACCTGTGCAGCAAACGAGTTGAGGCCAAAAGAAGAGAGAAAAAACTCATGACTCGACAATATGGAAATTAAAGAAGGGCGATGACCGGCGAGCGTCGGGGAGCAAGCCATGACTAGAATCCAGCAGAGGCATCATAATGGTGTAGTTAGGAGCCCGGGCGCCCCACCAACCGGAGGATCTGATAACCCGCAGATAAATAATCGCTGACGTCCATCGGTGTAGTGGAAGGCCCGGCTGACCTCACGGCGTTATTGTTGCACCCTCCCACGGGGCGCCTTGGAGGGTAATGCTCGGGGTCGCTTGAGGCTGTGTGTACAGACAATATAAACCTTTGACTTTGCAATACACAAACTTACAGTAAGGTGGGTGTAATTTCATGAGTGACTTATTTATTCATTAATTATTTTGGCAAGGAGAGCATCAATAGACCGACCTATCCACTTTCTGGGATGCAATAAAAATAGGAAAATTCAACCGTAGGATGAATCAATGATAAAAGCAATTCCTCTGCCTAAGGTGAGCCAGAGCCAAGCTTTAATATTTCATGGTTAAGAACACTTTTTTTCTTTCTTTGGCTAGACAGATAAACACAAAAAAACATCCTGTCTGACTGGTAGTGATTCTGGCTACGTTACTCTTCATATCACAATGGCCGATCTAATATGACAAATAAATTATTCTAACCGTCTTATAAATTTGCTAAAGCATTCATTCGATGAATTTTTAAATTATATTACATTCGTCATAATTTTCAAGCATTCTTCTTTTTTTTTTACAATTAATCTTATAAAAAGTTCAGTAAATATCCTGAAATACATCAAAGCCACATGATAGTCTACGAGTTGTATTGATCACACACGCCACGTTCTTGAATAATTTCCCAGACATTCCACAGCTAAGTCAACCAGCGCGTCCCTTCCTTTCATCCCAGCCGCCTCGGGATCACCAGCAAGAAGCGGCAGCCGGCGCGTCATGCAGCACGACCCAAGGCTATCAACGTTATCACCAACATCCCACAACCGGCCACCGCTACACCCTCCGCCTTACACTATCAGCGAGGCGAGCTCATGCAGTGCCGCCCTAATATGATGGTGGTGCGACTAGAGACCTTTCTAAACCTATATAACCAAAGAACGATAACGCGATGACTTCCCGTTGGCATTTCTCCCAAATAAGGCACTGTGCTCCTTATAACAAGCTCGAGGGTTGTTCTATCGTTCAGCTTTTAAGGACCCTGACGTGTTGGATTAATGGTACAGCTTTGATTGTGTGTTTTCTCTCTGATGGGTCTTCCGGGATGGAGCTATGAGCGTGTCTTGCTACCAACACCTCACTCAGTCACTCACTCTTCTTCGTAATGTGATCAATGAATAGGCGTCTAAAAAAATATGAAGGTAAAATGAGGTAGTGCAGATGTAACTCGACCTTGTACTCCATGACACGATTTGTTTTTATCCATTACTGGCTTGGAAAAATGATAAAATAGAACTGTAACTGCTTCCACTCTCATTGTAACAGTTGCCTCTGATACTATTTCTGCCAGTGTTACAATTTCTACTGCTGCTGCTGCCGCTGCTGCTGTCACTACTACTACTATTCTACTACTACTACTTCTACTACTACTACTACTACTACTACTACTACTACTACTTCTATAAAAATGTGGGAGTACCAGCACCACAGACACCATTCCCCACCACCAAAACCATTAAAAACAACAAAACGACATTACCGACAACGACGAAGATTACGATGATGACGAAAACGACAACAACAGCAATCAAGATGACGCGTGCGATGACGAGAGCAACACCACCACCACCACCACCACCAACAACAACAACAGCCCTGAGATGATTAACGCTACAAAAACACAGTTGGTTCGGTCTTCAGAAAAGGAATGATGATTTTTGCCGGGGAACGAAAAAGGGCAAGTATTTTTCTTTTTACTCGACTCACCGGCCTCGAGGGACGGTAAGCTGAGAACACAGGAGCGAAGCGGAAAGAGGAGGAGGAAGAGGAGGAGGAGGGGGGGGGAGGAGGAGGTGAAGGAGGACGAGGAGTTGGAGGAGGGGAAGGGGGGGGTGGAAGAAAAAGAAGACGAAGAAGAAGAAGAAGAAGAAGAAGAAGAAGAAGAAGAAGTCATAATGTCAAGAGGTCAAAGGTAGTGAGTAGGTCTTCATGTTCAAAAGCCATTGCTCCCAAAGAAAGAAAGAAAAATAACAAAAAAAAAGGAGCAAAATACATATACAAAAATCACATCAGAAACCTCCATCATATATCCATTACGCTGTATACTTACATAACCAAAACAAACGTATAAAGTAAATAAGATATAAAAATGAATATGCATGAAATAATAAGATGGAGTGTGAGAAGGGATTAAAAAAACTGATATGCCGCAAAGAAGAGAGGAGGAGGCAAGAAAAAGGACACCGAAGATAAATGACTCACGGACGACACGCGAGGACAGCGAGAAGACGGAGCGGCCTGCAGGACACCCAAGTTTTTAATCTCAGTGTTGTAATCGCTTGGGAAATGTCTGGTGTGTGTGTGTGTGTGTGTGTGTGTGTGTGTGTGTGTGTGTGTGTGTGTGTGTGTGTGTGTGTGTGTTTCAACCTTTCCTACGTTTTTTTTCTTTTTTTGTTTGTTCCTGGCATGCTAATATAGAGGACAGTTAACAAATGAGACGTGCAATGATTTTAGTCAAGAGGTTTAGGTTCGTACAGTTTCCTTTTCCCCTCTTCCTATTCCTCTTGCTATAAGTAATTCAATTTCAGCTCTTATTAATACCTTTACTTCCCTTGGCATCTTCAGTTATGTCGCGTGTCTCATCCCGGATCCATATACACACATTATTAACTCTTCTATTTGCACCTCTTTTCACAATACAAACACACATATACACACAAATTCTTCTTTTCCATCGCTTTTCACAATACAAACACACATATACACACAAATTCTTCTTTTCCATCGCTTTTCACAATACAAACACACATATACACACAAATTCTTCTTTTCCATCGCTTTTCACAATACAAACACACATATACACACAAATTCTTCTTTTCCATCGCTTTTCACAATATAAACACACATGCACACAAATCAACTTCTCTTTTTCATCTCTTTTCATCACACGGACACGTATATACCCACATAAACTCTCCTTCATCCTTTCCTTTCACCACACGCACATTCACATTCATTCTCTTTCCTCCTACCTGTCCACCTTCATTCCGTTTCCAAGGCCTCCCGCACGTGTTTGGGTTCTGGGGGCACACACACCACGACCCCGCGAAATGGTAATGCCGAGTAACCCGTCATTACTTTCCCTAATCGATACAAGGGGCCAAGGCGGCGTATTTGGGGGCTCAAGGTCGGCCGAACGAAGTGATACATAGACTGGCGTTTGGAGGGGGTGTTGACGAGGTGTGTGGCGCGCCGACTGCAGGGCTGGGATTTGTTGTTGTTGTTGTTGTTGTTGTTGTTGTTGTTGTTGATGTTGTTTTCTTTCGTTTTTTCTTTCTTTTTCATTTTTTCTTCATTTTTCTTGTTGTTGACCCACTTTGTTACTTTTTTTCTTGCTTTCTTTACCTTTTTCTTTCTCTTTTTTTTTGTTCTTTTTGTCTTCTTTTTGTCGTTGTTCATCATTATCGTCTTTTTCCCTACACTATCTTTTCCTTCCTCTCTTGTGAAAGTTTTCTGGTTTTCTCTGTATCTTTTTTTTCCTTTTCTTTTTTTTTTTCTTCCATTGTGGTGTGTTTTCTCGTGCATTGTGTGAGCTCCGCATTAAGGAAGGAAATAAAATGGGATGAGAGAGAAAGAGAAGTTAAGCCATGATTCTTCATAATATCTTAATTAATAGTGGTGTCAATCTTCCTTTTATGCTTGTTAACCAATATTCACAATTCTTTTCTCTTACGAGGCAATTCTCTGACTGACAGTTTTTTACGTTTAACTATATATTCTTTGTCTTTTTGCTTTCTCTCTCTCTCTCTCTCTCTCTCTCTCTCTCTCTCTCTCTCTCTCTCTCTCTCTCTCTCTCTCTCCCCACACCTCGCTGATTCTTCTTGGCGACCATTCATCACCGCCCCTCCGGACTCCTCCTTTCCATCCCTCCAACACTCAAGGCATACACGAAGAGCGACTGCAGGCTAAGGGTGACTGCTGGTGATAGTGTTGCTGGCCAGGGGATGAGGGTGGCTTAGAAGGAGCTTAACTGTGAACAAGGATTAAGGAGGGGTAATAGTGCTTAGAATTCTTAAATGAATCTAATGCGTTCATGGAAAAGCCAATGCATGAGAGACATGAAAAGAGGAAAAGTTAAGGGGATTAATAAGGGTGATTTAGACAAGGTACACTAGATAAACTGGATAAGTTCAGGTCAGAAAGTAAAAAGGTAGTAAGTGGCTCACGAATAAGGTAGTGAATAAGTGGAACAAACTACACAGATACGTAATGATGCAAACACGACTGAAAGGCTAAAATAAAGTTAGATAAATGTATGGATGGAGATGCCATGTGAAAGCCGTTTGACCTCTCGTGGTCTCCTAAGTCCCTCGTGTATATTTGTGTAATGATTTAGTGAATGGCTTGCGGAGAGAAATATAGCATTGGATGAACAAGACTAATTTCTTCGATGTTAATTACTTCAAGCAGTTGATCTGGGGGAAGAGACACTCAAGACAGTTGGGTGCAAAACCGAGACAGAAAAAGAGAACAAAGTAGGGGACGAGATATAAAAGTAGGATAACGAACACCAAGAGGTAGAGGGACACCACGAGGAAGCAAGTAGACCAAGTAGATGGTGTGGAGTGGTTGTGTTTCTTTGTGCGTCCATTTACACTTCCCCTACTAATTTACACCCCTGCCTGCGTGACCCGGCTGCTCTTCATCCTTTTACATAACCCAATAGTGTGTCATTAAGTTGTGTGGACCAACGAGGAGGAGAGCACAGGGGAGAGGGTGAGGGTCTGGAGAAGGCGAGGTAACAGCAGTGCGGGAAACTACACACTCTAGGCACCCAGGAACATGCTGAACAATGATTAAGTAACACGAATATGCAGGAATACCACATCACACTGCACTGCACACTCACACACACACACACACACATCACCGCAGTAGCACAGGAACGAACTCTGTACCACCAACGTCCATTAATAAGTTTGAATAATTGTTCTCGCACAGGCCAAAACAGCGGTCGTGTGTGTGTGTGTGTGTGTGTGTGTGTGTGTGTGTGTGTGTGTGTTTGCATAGATGAGTTCGTGCCTGACAATAGCAGAAAACGTTTTATTGCTTCACATTGTACAGGCGCGCGTCGATAAATGATTTATACGTAACATTTGCATGATTGGGACTTGTGCTGGCAGGCTACAGGGATGTTACTACTCTTACACTATTCATTTTGCCAACACTTACATATCTTTCTTCAGGCACAATCAAAACGCATAAAATAGCAGGAGCAAGCCAACTAATTTAAGGACTCTAACATCGGAGCCGCGTGAATCAGGACGGAGGGGGTGAGGGGGAGAAGGGGTGAAGCAGCAATGGCTACGACCTGGAGGCGTTGGGGCGAGTGTCAAGGAACGTTTCTGTCTTTCTTGCTCCACCACAGTACCTCAGTAGATGGCGGGGGGCGGGGGCTTCTCAAGAGCAAAATATAAATAAAAAAGGGTTAGAGTTTTCCACTTTCTACACACCAGTTAGCGTTCTGTACGGCAATAATTGGTCTGTATTGGGTGAGCTTTTGATTTGAGGGGAAGCTATGCATATTTCGACACACACACACACACACACACACACACACACACACACACACACACACACACACACACACACACAGACACGGAACGAAAAATAATTTGCATATCCCATCCCGACCCCGGCATCATCACCATAAAATTGTTGGATAATGAGAGAGCCTGGAGACGCACCCGAACTTGACCTGCCCACCACGCGCCGCCCAAACTCGAGCCCCGCCCACACGCCGCACACGCCCGCCCGCCCGCCCGAACGTGTGCAGCAGTTGGCGTCTGGGGGGGGGGGGGAGGGGTTGGGCGTTGCGGCTCGGCGGGTACAGGTACGGGCTTGCGAGCAGGAATGCGCTGACGTCTGCCTGTGTGTATTTACTACGTGTATGCAAATATTACTGCTGCTGCCCGCCTGCATGAGAGTGCCTGCATGCTGCATTTAGTTTTGCTGCCTCTGTATGAGTGAGAGCACGCACACACACACACACACACACACACACACACACACACACACACACACAAAGAAATAGATAGATTAGTAGTTAGATAGATATAGACAAGGACAGGCAGACAGAAACACACACACACACACACACACACACACACACACACACACACACACACACACACACACACACACACACACATCACACATACACACATACACAAACATAATGATAAATAGATTAGTTTTTAGATAGATAGAGACAAGGACAAACAGACAGAAACACACACACACACACACACACACACACACACACACACACACACACACACACACACACACACACACACACACACACACACACACACACACACACACACACAAAGTCCTTTTTCAGGTTTCTCTGTATACACGAGTAGGAAAAGCTTCTATAAAAATCTTTGCGCTCACAGAATCTTTCCCTCGCCGGCACTAAACACTTTCCGGGCCTCGCAGCGGCTGGTTACAACTCGCGTGCTCGGCTCATATTTCGTACCCAGCGGCAGCCTCTCTTTCCTGTCTTCCATAGACCCCACCTGGCACTCTTCCAAGCAGCCGGTGTCACTAGGAATGAGACTCTGACCTGCTTATCGCCCTGCTGGGACCACTAGTGGGCACCTGCCTCAGCGGGACGTCAATCTGAGGCAGGACGATGGGGATTGGGAGGGCAAGGGAGAAGGGAAAGAAGGGAGGGGAAAGGGAAAAGTTGGAGGAAGGAAGGGAGGGAAGAAGAGAGTACAAAAGGGAATTTAAGAGGAAGAAAGGGAACAAGGACTATGGTGGTTTAAGAAGGGAAGGAGGAAAAAGGGAGGATTAATAGAATGAGGATGATGAGTAATGTAATAAGGGATGGATGATTGAAGGCAGAAGGACGGGGAAGGAAAAGGCGGGATAAGAAGGGAGAAGGGAGGAAAATAAGGAATGAAAGAGGAAGGAAAAGGGGGAAAAGGGAGGACGATGGGGCATGGTAGAAAGAGGGATCGAAAAAAGAAAGAAAGAAAGGTAATTGAGGATGAAAGAGGAAGGAAAGGAGAAAAGGGATGATGATGAGGCATATTAGGAAAAGGGATGGAAGGGGTAGAGAAAAGAGGGAGGGGGAACAAGCACCATGGCGAACATTCACAGAGGACAAGGTTAGGCGTTCGTGTGGTGCATGAGATCGAGGCTTGGCAGTGCATCGTAAGTATGAATCTGCATCATCATCTGCATCACCGTAATCATCGTCATTATCGCCTTTATCTCCATCATCATCGTCATTCTGTATGCTCTCAGCGGCTCCATTCCATCCACGGCTGGACAAAAGAGTTCCTTCAGCCTTTTCCATTCGCCTCAGTTAGATATTTATCAGTTCCGCGCTGCCACACAAAATCACAGATCGCATCTTTCCATCTGGCTTCGTGCCGACCTCACTTCTCCCTCTGTTCCCTCCCACCTTTACCAGCCCTCTCTCCTTCCCGCCCTTTGCACTGTCCTCCCCCGCCCGCCTGTCTGTTGCCGGTGTTGTCCGCTTATCTCTGCACCGATAAGCATTTCCCGCCGTGTCCACTTTCCATACGTGGCGTAACAGGTATATAAATGCGCACTCAGCAATGCTTTGATTCGCAGGTGCGGTGATCACTTTCGTTCCTTTTCCATTCGAGCCCACGCGGTATTTCCTTCTCCCGCTTCGTAAAATGTTTGAATCATCTCTTGCAAAAGTAACAAGGAATATAAAAGCGGACTCTACAGTATTTTTTTTTATCTGTAGGTGGAGTGATCGCTTGCTTGCTTGCGTTCCTCTCCTTTCTAGCACATGCGGTATTTCCGTCCCTGCCTTCGGGAAAATGTTATAGTCATCTTTGAAAATCTCTGGAAAAGCGCATCAGGTTACTCTGGCCAGCGGGGAGGAATATATTTGTGTTCATGATACAACTAGAGAAGGAGGAGGACGAGGACGAGGAGCAGGAGGAAGAAGAGCAGCTGGGCGAGAAAGATGAGGAGGAAAAGGAGGAGGACGAAGACGAAGAGCAGGAGGAAGAAGAGTAGCTGGGCGAGGAAAGTGAGTAAGAAAAAAGGAAGAGGAGGAGGAGTAGTGCGTGCCTGAGGGTTCTGGGGACGAGGGAGCCAATCTAACACACGCCACCACTTGGGATGAATGAGAGTGTGAGGAACGTAGTGCGACAGAAGGAGGAGGAGGAGGAGGAGGAGGAGGAGAAGGGGGAGGAGGAAGGGGGCAGCATCAGCCTGAGAGGAGAGCACATACCGTCACTCCTTCCATTAAGCAAGCGGCGTAACACTCGTTAAGGATCGCTGTAAACCTGATGAATGAATACCTCGAGGTGCTCTCCGTAAGGCACAAAACTCACCCTTATCTCAACTCTTATCAAATTAGGGCGATTTATTGCATTCAACTCTCGGCTCACGGGATCAATGGAACAGGCGGGCAGGGGAGCGTCGCGGGATTAAGAAACACCGGCGGGAAGATGAATGTGCGCGATAGGGAACAAAGCCTCGTGCCCGTCACTGAGAGGCTGAAGTTACGGCGCCGCAAAGACCGGATACAAAGGTGATGGTGCTGCTGCTCCTGGGTATTATTAGGGAGGAGGAGGAAGAGGTAGCGTATAGAAGACGAAGGAGAAGGCGGAGGAGGAGCAGGAGGATGACACGCAGGAGACGGAGGAGGAGGAGGAATAGGAAGAGGAAGAAAAGGAATGGAAGACAAGGGAAGAGGAGATGACGCAGAAAACAGTGGAAGAAGAAGAAGGAGAGATGCAGAAAACGTTGGAAGAAGAAAAAGGGAAGACGCAGGAGGTTGATGAGGAGGAAGAGTAGGAAGAGACGGAGGAGGAGAATTAAAACGAAAAGGCAGAGGTGATAATAATGGAGGAGAAAAGGGAAAAGAGTAGAGGTAGAGGGTAAGAAGGGAGTGGTAATGGGGATGTATCGTAGCTGTGGGGCCAAGTTTTGTGGCGGATGGACGGATATTTACGAGGCGCGAGGCTGCGGGAGGATGCGGAGGAGAGGCCGCGCGAGGAGGGAGGCGGCCGCAGGGATCAAGGCAGGGATGAGGGGCGGCCGAGGAATAACAATGAGAGTCGCGGTGAGGGAACAGTGATCAAGTGTTGGCACGCCGACAGGCAAGCAGGCAGGGTGGGTAGGTGGGCCGCCGGCAGGCAGGGAGGCAGGGGAAGAGAGGGCTGTGTCAAGGGAAAGAGGCGGTCCTATTTGGCCGCTCAGTGCAATTTAGAAGAAAAAACATCAAATTGTGTAGCCGAATAAGGGAACGTTAAAAGTTTCAGGAATGTGTAGAGGACGAGGTGCTCTCACTCCGTTTATCCACTAACGCCAGATTAAACAGTTTACATACAAAATCGTTTCCTAAAGTGTCACAGCTATAAAAGATTACACAAACGTATACAAAATCCCGGCACACAAGGCGATGTTTTCGCGTACAGATAATACAGACGATATTTTTGTGGATTCTGTCGTGACAACAATGCTGAGTGGGCGTGGCTGTGATGGCTGAGAAGGCATGGCACTTGAGTGGGCGCTATTGTGGGAGCTGAATAGGCGTGGCTGGAGTGCTTGAATGGGCACAACTTTTGTAATTATGTGGGCGTGGTTATGATGGAAGAGTGGGGGTGATTGTTGTGCTTGAATGATTGTGGCTGTAGTGCTTGAGAGGGCGTGACTGTAGTGGTGGTTGAATGGACATGACTGTGGTGGTTGAGTGGGCGGAACTGTGGTGGTTGAATGGACGTGTCTGTGGTGGTTGAGTGGGCGTGACTGTGGTGGTTGAGTGGGCGGGACTGTGGTGGTTGAGTGGGCGTGGCTGTGGTGGTTGAGTGGGCGTGGCTGTGGTCGCTGAGTGGGCGTGACTGTGGCTGTTGTGAGGTTCTTGACCTGATGCATCTCTGACCTGTATATCTGGTGCATGGAAGGGGGGCAGGGGTAGAAGATTTCCTGTGAGTGTTTGGTCGTGGTGGTGGTCGTGGTGGTGGTGGTGATGGTCGTGGTGAAATTGGAGATGGATGTTGCAGCTTGTTCACTTTTTTTCTGACAGCAAAATTCAAGATGGATATTCTCAGCCTCCCATTACTCCGCTGAAATAGATTGCACGCCTCCACTTATTTAATGGAAGAACACACGTTTCGAGACTGATGGCCGCAGGAAAAAGTAGTTCTGCGAACATCATGATACATGCATCCCGGGCGACCTGGTTCATACAAAAACATCGACATTTTCTTTCTCTCTCCACCGCTCTTTTACTTTCTCGAGCATGATTTTAGAGATGGGAAGGGAAGACGGAGAGGTAACACCATTCCTCAAGTGACTCTTAGTTAAATCGGAATAATATGCAGCGACGATATCAGGAGGCAATCACACGCGAAAGAAAGAAAGAAAAAAACGTGGGGCGGCATGTGGCGGCTCTCTAAGGTGGCCGGGAGGCTGGCGGGGTATGTAGGTGCATCCGGGAGGTGGGCATGCAGCTGTCCGGCCATTGGGATGCAGACGGTGGGGCGGCCGACCTCCCCAGGGGGCGGCGGGTCCTCCAGTCTGCCGCCACGGCCGCCACACACTGGTCTCAGGGTCGGGGAGGGCTCGGGCCGCGGGAGAAGGCTGCACGTCGTGGGTTGTCGTATATTTTTGGAGTTGTGATGCTTACTGGAAAAAGTGTTCTAGCAGGAAGGTTTTGGTGCTCCCAGAAAGTGTCTGGTCGTAAAAAAGTCTGCGGCTTATGTCTCATCGTCCCTCTTTCGACTTTTCCCACCGGATGTCAATTACAGTAACTATTATATTTTCGTGAGTTTATCTTTTCCGTTTGAGTTATGGTACACCTATGTTTCCTGGTTCACCTTTTACATTTTGAAACAAAAACATGATCATGGTTTCTTTATTACACTCCGTGTGGCGTGTTCGAGGTATTTGTTCCCCAGCCGCTACTTTTGGAATGTTCAACCCCGGCAGACAACTGATAAGGGCCTCGGGTGACTGTAGTAACCTTTAAGACGCAGCGAAATACAGAAAGAGAAACAGACGTTCGTCCTTTCTCTTGTATGTAACTGAGACAGGTCACTCGACACTGTCCGTACTGAGAACCTGCTCCCAGAGGCCATGACCTGCACGAGCGAAGGTACCCACGAGGCCCTGCATGCTTACCATGAATGTCTCTCCCCACCACCTCCACCTCCTCCATCTTCACCTCTCCATCTTCTCCTTCATGCTTGCCATAACTTTGTCTTCGTGAAAATTCTGCAGTGGACTACCTCGGTTCTCGTAAACTGCTATACAGTATTCCCCAACAGTATCTCGTGATTACAGATACTGTAAATCTCCAAGAAGATTCAACGTACCAGTCGCTTGCCTATTCACATTTATTCTTGTATACGTATGTACCACAGCTGCCGAGGGCGATAAAAAATATAAATACAGTACCCGTCGGAGAAGTGAATAGCAGGAGGGCCGAGGAGACCCACCGCCAGCCTTTCGGCCTGCGCGGCCCTTCAGCGGCCAGACAAATGGTCGTCATCGGTCAGCGGGGAGGGTGGGCGGCGGCTGTCCTGACAGCGGCTCCTTTCGCCGTGCTGGACGGCTACTTTTTTGTCGCTGTGGCCGCCAAGCCTTCCCAGCGTTCCTTGCGAGATTTAGAACGTCCTCTGATGTGAGGGATATAAGAGGCACAACGCATTAAGCTAGTCAGCAAGGAAAAGACAACATTGTTGTGCAGCGAGGAAAACATGACATCCACGAAAATACAAAAATAAAGACGACTCTTCCCTCGAAGCTTCTTAGTATCCTCACGTCCAGGAAATATTTGAGTGATATTTTGCGCGACAACAACAGAAGCTCTGTATGGAGATTAATTATGCACTTCAATATATATTCATGAAAATCTGACTCCAATTTATGTTTTCATTATGATGAGGACGGGGAGGTTAGCCGGAGCCACCTGTTAATTAGTTGCTGCGCCACAGAGGTAAACAGGTGAAACACGCGAGGGCCATTTACCTGAAACGCGAGGCAGGCGAGCGTGCGAATCAGCGGCAACGAGCGAAAACTGGACGAAACAAGCCAGTGAAAGCAAAGTGAGAATTCGTCAACACACGGCGAGGAGGACACGAGTAGAGGCGCGACACGACCTGTTTTGTGGCTCGGTGAGAAGACTTTTTGCTGTCGGTTTTTATACATTTATCAGCGTATCAATAAGCTTGTTTCTTTATTTATCGAACGAACAGTCTGCGGCCTCGAAAGTGTGGGACGTGGGGTTTGTACAGTATTCAGTCTCGACGATAATTACTGTTTCCGACTATCATCCAGCAGGCGACCATCATAGTAATAACCAAACGGAGCTTCAATAGTGCCATCAGTGAAGTGCAATATGAAGCTCAATATAGAGGTAAGACTAACAACTCTCACCGTTCCACAAATAAAAAAAAAGCTGAGAGGTGAACAGGGGTGAACATGAAAAAAACCGACAATCACATTCGAAAACATCCACTAGAAAACAAAACAAACAAAAAACAAAACAGGAATCGCAAGTTGAATCTTCAGAGGCATGTCGACCAGTTCAAGCGGGGAGTCGTGAGGCGCATCTTAACAAACACAGAAAGGCCAGACGCTGCATCAGGGCGGCCGTCTGCACCGCCTCCCAGCACGTGACGAGCCATGGAAGGAGAGTGCAGTGCTGGCGTAGAGCTCAATAAGGCGACCGAGTCAGTTCTGTTCCCCCATGTGATGCAGCCTTCACGGAACTGTTTTTACTCTCACAGGACTAAGCGAAGACCGTGTGTTGAAGAAAATAATAATGATGTAAACGTTGACTCATTCACAGGTAAAAGCGAGGATGGTGTTCCAAATAAGGGGGGAAATAAATACTGTAAACTCTATTCTTTTCTCTCCAATGTTGTCCCCATGAGTCACACAACCAATAGAAAGTGTGGGAGGCATTACACAGAAATTAAAAACAAACAACAGGGCAGAAGGTGGATCCTCTAAAACACACACACACACACACACACACACACACACACACACACACACACCACTCCCTACCCCTTCCACACACAACACTCCATCCCCCCCTCACACACACGGCACGGCACAAACTGGACTGATATTAAAACATTTCGAGGCGAGAGATGACCAATTTTTCATGCAACATATTTCAGTATAACTTTTGTGTGCTCCGTGTCAACTGTTTCCCGGGACAACATGCAGGAATTATGACCGAGAGCTACGAGAGAGGCCGCGCGCTCGTACACAAAGCTCTCATCTGACTGTAAAAATGAGTGCTGTAAAAGAGGCATAACGAGCTTTAGTGAAGAAGCACCACGTTACAGTAGCATAAGTATCGTACCTGCTATCCCCTTTTTTTCTGTACTCGCATTTTATCCTTCTCCTTCATCTGCTTGTGTTGACTTTGAAAGAGAATTAATGATAAGACAAACAACACAAGCTTTAAGAACGAAACACCCCGTAACTGTAGCATAAGTTTCGCGCCTTTTTCTCTTATCCAAGCCTCAACGTTTCCTCTTTTTCCTTCCTCCGTATATGTTAACTTCAAAAGAGTGCATTAATGATGAATATATTAAAAGAAACAACTCAAGCTTTAAGAACAATACACCCCGTAACTGTAGCATAATTTTCGCGCCTTTTTCTCTTATCAAAGCCTCAACGTTTCCTCTTTTTTCCTTCCTCCGTGTATGTTAACTTCAAAAGAGTGCATTAATGATGAATATATTAAAAGAAACAAGCTTTAAGAACGAAACACCCCGTAACTGTAGCATAAGTTTCGCGCCTTTTTCTCTCATCAATGCCTCAACGTTTCCTCTTTTTTCCTTCCTCCGTGTATGTTAACTTCAAAAGAGTGCATTAATGATGAATATATTAAAAGAAACAAGCTTTAAGAACGAAACACCCCGTAACAGGAGCATAAGATTCGCGCCTCTCTCTCATCAATACCTCAACGTTTCCTCTTTTTCCTTCCTCCGTGTATGTTAACTTCAAAAGAGTGCATTAATGATGAATATATTAAAAGAAACAACACAAGCTTTAAGAACAAAACACCCACTACAAGTAACTGCACTTTCTCCTCTTTTTCAATACTTCACCCTTCTCTCTCTTTCCTTCCTCCGTGTTTGGTGGCTTTGATGGGAGAAAAAACGGTAAATAAAAAAAAATAATCCCACTCGCCACCTTCCTCCTGCCTCCTCCACTTTTCATTGCCTCGCTGTTTCCCTTCCTTCGTGTGTGGTGTCTTTTAAAGGGAGAGAAAAAAAAGGTAAATGAAAATAATAATCCCACTCGACAGGCAGCACAAACTTATCCCTCCCTTCCACAGCTTCCTCCCTCTTTAATACCTCGTCCTTTCCTCCTTTTCCTTCCTCCCTATACTTTTTTTACCTCCCTATGTGTGGTGACTTTAAAGAGAGAAAAAAGAAAGGTAAATGAAAATAATAATCCCACTCGACAGGCAGCATAAATTTCTCCCTCCCTCCCACCGCCGACCACTCAATTTTCACCTGCTATTTTACGCATCACGAACTCCTTTTCCGCGCCCTCGTGAACGTAACCATAAATTAATCAGCGTTCCGGCGCGGGCCATTCACCGCCAACAAGGCCTCCATATTTCATAACAGGACTTTCATTGACCATAAAGACCGCAGTAGTAAACATGTTGGGGCCTATAGCTAGTGTGGGGGGGGGGGTTGATATGGTGGTGGTGGTGGTGGTCGTGGTGTTCATCCATACTCCCTTTCACCCATTCTGTTAACTTTATCTTGGTAATGGTGCATATGGTGATACTGGTGGTGTTGGTGGTGTTGGGTTCATGGTCCCATTGATGGTGGTGGTATAGTCTTCAAAACTCATCAATAACAGATTTTATTTATACTTGCCTCAGTGGTGGTGGTGGTGGTGGTGCATATGGTGGTGTTAGTAGTGATGGTTTTGTTGGTTAAGGTGGTTGACGTAATGGTGGTGGTGGTGAAGGCGCTCAATCATACTCATCAATACCAGGTCTTCCCTCCCTCGTACCCACTCAACCTACTTTCCTTCCCTCGGTGTTCCTCCTTCACACGTATTTGTCGGGCTTAACAGCATTACCCGCTTCCCTTTTGGAGTTAACACGCTGTACCTGACACGTGATTAAGGGAACGTGTCCAAGCATCCTTTTGTTCGCCGCCTTGCCTCTCCTTCCTTTCTTCTCCGCGGCACACATTCACTCACGTCCCGGTCAGGCGTCTAACAAGGGGGGCACGAACCACCACTTGCCACGGTCCGGGTCGCAGCGGGAGGGTCCGGGACGCCACCCACACCCACCACTCTCATGCACACGCCACGCCCTCGAAATTGGTGTCTCAATGGGAGCACGCACGCACACACTCACTCAGTCATTCACTCTCTCGGTCTGTCTGTTTGTCTGTCTGTCTGTCTGTCTGTCTGCCTGTATGTATGTATGTATGTATGTATGTATGTATGTATTTCTCTCTCTCTCTCTCTCTCTCTCTCTCTCTCTCTCTCTCTCTCTCTCTCACACACACACACACACACACACACACACTCAAACACATACACACATGCGCGTACACTCATCACACCCTTAAAGTATATATCAATGGGAGCACGTTCACACACACACACACACACACACACACACACACACACACACACACACACACTCATACTGTTTTATGAGAGCGAAAAAAAGTAGTTTGTGGTTTTAATAGTGACGCATACTTTAAATTTTTGTGGCGTGGCATTGTTCGCAAACTCGGGCCGGTGGAAGTTTATGAAAGTGTTAGTTACCGCAGCGTTTCGTTTCCGTTGCGAAAAATAAAAGTAAAAGGTACCGAACGACTCTGAAGAAAACTATAACACTTAGCTGCGGAAGAATGAGAATCGGCGAGATGTTTTATTTTATATTTGTTTATTTCTGTCTTTCCTTCTTTTTAGTCGTCATAACTTTTTGCGCCATCGTCACAATTACTTGAGATCAATGATGCCTATTTTTCTTCCCTTCTGTCTGCCTCTCTGTCTCTAAATACTTCAGATGTACAATTTTATCTTCTCTTATGTCTAGATTTATGTTTACCCCCCCCACCTCTCTCTCTCTCTCTCTCTCTCTCTCTCTCTCTCTCTCTCGCCCGTCAGCGCCTCCCGGACCCACGGGCCACGCCCTCGGCCACCAGCGAGGGTGCCGGTGGAGCGTGGAGACCCGCTCGTGTTGTGGTCATGCGCACCGACATTTTCACCCTCAAGACCGTGGGAACCCGCACACCTAGACGGGCCGCTGGGTATTCTCTCTCTCTCTCTCTCTCTCTCTCTCTCTCCATCGCAGCACCTTGCACCTCCCCCGGCCTCCCCCCTCGCGTGTGCCGCCAGGAAGCAGCGGGACACGACTACGGTTCAGGGTTTGTTGGACCGGAACGTTTTGCCTGATGCCGGTTTTTGTTGGTCGGTGCCGGCGGCGCGTCATGCCTCCGCCGCCTCACGTGAGTGCGACGGGAAACTGAAAAACCGGGCCGCCGAGAGATGTGGAATAACGTGTGTTGCAGTGCAGGTCAGACCGAAAATGTTTTACGCTGCAATTCAATTTGGCACCGAGAATAGTGGAAAAACGTCTGCAAAAGGTCAGACTGAAAACGTTTTGCGCTAAAAATCAATTTGAAGATAAAAAAGATATCAAGTCACAGTACTGCTGCAGCGCATTCCAACCACGACTTTAAGAGACTGGACACACAATACTAAACATTGCAGGGAATTTCGCTCAGTGGAAGAATGGAAGCGTGAGTAGGAAGGGGAGTAGAGAACTAAATGATAGAGAAAAAAACGTCTGTAACAGATCGCACAAGTTGGCCCCAAAAGAACTGGAACAACAATTATAACGAACAAATCTGAAAATATGTTGCGATAAAAATCAATTGATGGATAAAATAATCTCATTGTACTGTTGTTCCACCTTTCCACCACAACTTTACATGATTGCGCGCACAATGCTAAACGTTCAAAGTTTCTCTTATTAGTAAAAACGCAAAGCCACACGTTTCATGTGAGCAAAAATAAACTAAAAGCAATGTCACTAATGTTAAAATGAAAACATGCAACGTGGTAATTTTCCCACGCATTTTACATGCATTTTAAGAACCTTTAAACATTTATTTTCCACGCGTTACAAGCATGCAGCGTCTCCGTTAAGTGCTCGGTGATCGGAGGGATGCTGCAAAGCGACGTTGTATTAGTACTTATCAACAGTTATGTGGCTAGCGTGTATTTTTAATTCAGTATCTGGGACGGAGTTATCTAGAAGTGTTGCATTTCCATAGTTGCATCAACATATTACAAACTCATTCCTAAAAAGTTGTATAAAAACAACAAAAACAACTCACCACGCCTTAAAAATCGGGTAAAAAAAAGATACTAAATCAACCATATTATTGTTACTAAAGACTGATACCTACGACGTTTAAAAGAGCAGCTGTGTGTCCGGTAATAATAACCTGGAAAGTAAACGAGCGCGGGGAACGTACCTTTACCTGCCCGAACGTTAAGTGAAAGGACACGCACCGCTCCGCCACGGGCTTACCTGGAGGAAGGAAGAGAAAAAAATAAAAATGCATTAGTAACGGGAGGTAAACGACACGCAAAGCAAAAAGAAAAAAAAATCTCAAATCATAGACGGAGAAATAATTATATCTTACGTGAATATACACATAAATTTTCCCTCCCTTAGAATAAATATTGGATCAAGAGAGTCATGTGTTCGATGACTTCATAAACACTTTTAGGAACTGATGCACAAGTGTTAAAAGAGCGCCATCAACACTTGTCTCAACATTGCTAAGAGGGGGGAGGAGGAGGAGGAGGAGGAGGAGGAGCAGAAGAAAGAAGGAAAAGAGGGAAGAGAAGGAGGAGGAAGGAAAGGGGAGGAGGAGGGAGAAGGAAAGGGGGAAGAGAAGGAGGAGGAGGAGGAGCTGGAGGAGAGGGATGAGATAAAGGGAAGCTGAAAGGAGGCGCAGGGATAAAAGAGAAGATACGGAGCAGAAAGGACACGTAAATCCGAAGGTTGTGATAATAAAGTGTGGGGAAGGAAAGAAAGACTGAATAAAAGTAGAGGCATGCAGGGAGGAAGATAGTGAGAGGAGGGGTGAGAGGAGAGGCAGCACAGAGCGGGGTAGGTATATACATTTACAAGAGAGACAAAGAGAGCTAGAAATTGCAGGGAATGAGGAGAAAAAGAAAGATAGCCTGGAGAGAAGATAAGAGAGAAAGCAGAAATCAGGTCTGAAAAGAGGAATTCGGGGAAGCGGGCACGGCCGACTGAAGACACCGAATAAACCGCCGCCGAGAACACATTAAAATGGAGCTTTCGGGAGGAAAATTGGACCAAATATGAGGGGAGAAAAAAGCCCAGGGGAGGCAAACATGGGACTTTCGAACAAAAAAACAAACAAAAAAGAGGAAGTTTTATCACGGCAGCTGAAATGGGAAAAGGGGAAAAATAATATAAAAGGAAAGTAAACACGAGAGAAGAAAGAAACATATGAGGAAATTAGGCAAGGAGGAACACACGGACTGAGAGGAAGACGGCAACCTCATCCTGCCCTGCCTGCATGACCTCACCGCGGCACCTTGACCCTCCTTCTCCTCCTCCTCCTCCTCCTCCTCCTCACGGCGGGTCACGCATTCGCCACCCAGGGTCACTAACCTCCAGGGGGTAAGAACGAGTGAAGAGCAGAGGAGAGAGGGAGGGGTTGTGGCGGAACGAGAAAATGAGGAAGCAGGAAGTAGTGTATGGAAGAAGGAAGGATGTGCAGTAAAGTATGGGCTAAGTGGGGAGGTGGCAAGAGAGAAGGGGAAAGCATGTCGTTAAGAAGGGGAAAAGAGGGGAAATGCAGAGGAGGAGAGAAGCATTAGTGGAACAGAACAAGAGGTACAAAGAAAGGAATAAAGGTATAAAGGAAGAGAAAAGTAAGGCATAGTGAACACGCAATGAAGAAGGGAATTAAATGGTTGAGATAATAGAAAAAAAAGTTAAAAAAAGCTTGAAAAGGGTTAAAAGGAAGGGAAAACAGGACAGAACAAGGCAAGGGGAAGGGACGGGCGGCAAGGAGTGAGCACCGAGGGGGTAAGGGATGAGGGGAAAAGAGGTTACAGAGGACAGTGAGGGGAGGAACGTGGGAAGGAGAGAGGAGAGGTTGGGTGCATTGTGTTAGGGGTAATGAAGGCTGGGGGAGGAGGGGGTAAGGGCTTAACGCTCCCCAGCTCTGCAATGTCACAGTAATCTAGGTCCAAATGCGTCCCCCAAAATGCAAATGAAGAAGCGAAACTCAATTACAACTCCGCGTCGTAAAGTTGAACATGGCCACAGCTTACGCCTCTTCCTTCTCCTCCTCCTCCTCCTCCTCCTCCTCCTCCTCTACCTCTTCTCACAACCTTAGCATCGTAGAACATCCTTGGGCTACTTCTTAATAACACATTCTGACATCGGCGCACGGATGAGACAATAAAGACGTTAAGAAAATACTCACATCATCGTTGTTTTGACCACGGATGGAAGGCGATATGCTATTTACACACACACACACACACACACACACACACACACAGATAATGGTACACTCTGTTCTTTCTCTCTCCCTTACGTCATCTGCCTGCCTGAGCTTCAATCCTCTCCCCTTTTGGTCCCGAGTCTGCCACGCCGGCACAGAAGGGACGCTATTCACATCCCAGTACCGTGGGCTTATCAATTTTACAAGGCATTCGGAATTCGGTCGGGATACATGGGCCTTATAGACTTTCCGTGCACGTGGCGATGGATATTATTCACATGTGTGGCGGCAGCAGCGACGGTGGAGTGGAGGGAGACGCGGGAAGGGGAGGTGGTAGGGTTGAGGAGGAACGTTGTCGGGTAGAGGAGCAGAGGAAGAGATTGAGTTAGGCGAGAGAGGCTGGAGGAAGGAAGGAAGGAAGGAAGGAAGGAAGGAAGGAAGAGAAGAAGGATGTCTAGGAAGGAAAGAAAGGAGTGACTAATTCAATAAGGAGGGTGAGAGAAGGGAAGAAAAAGGGAGGTGTAGAAAGGGCGGGCTGAAAGGAGGAGGAAGACAAGAGGCGACAGATGTTTTAGTATGCCGAGGAAGGTGAGGGAGAGGAGCGTCGGAGAAGTGGGTAATATATGAAGGATGGGAATCTGAGGAGGAGTTAGGACTGACGAGATGGAGAGAGTGTGAGAGGAAAGGAGAATAAATAACCGAATTGATGAACGGATGAAAGACAAAAAAGTGTATAAATAAGAAGATAGGATGGTATATGTGGAAAGAAGAAGAAGAAGAAGAAGAAGAAGAAGAAGAAGAAGAAGAAAGAAAATGAGAGAGAGAGAGAGAGAGAGAGAGAGAGAGAGAGAGAGAGAGAGAGAGAGAGAGAGAGAGAGAGAGAGAGAGAGAGAGAGAGAGAGAGAGAGAGAGAGAGAGAGAGAGAGAGAGAGAGAGAGACAGAGAGAGAGAGAGAGAGAGAGAGAGAAAACGGTAAAGCCTGCATGATGGAATGAATGAAAGACAGAACCCAAGACCGTAATCACAACACGACGATAAATGACTAGGAGGAGGAGGAGGGTACGCAGTTGGGTAGGGATCGGGAGGGAAGGGGAGGGGAGGGGCGTAATCAACGGTAAATGAAATCAGCAGGAAATGGTAGGAATGACACTGTAAACTATAAAGAGGTCTAAGGAGGCAAGAAGAAAGACACACAGGCAGACAGGTAGGTTAGCAGGTTGGCGGACAAGCAGGTAGAAAGTTAGATCAGAAAGCAGGCAGGCAGGTGTGAAAATAAACAAACAATCAGGTATTCTCAGCGGTAGACAGACAGATAACCAAACAGCGAGGCAAACAGTTAGACAGACAAGCAGAAGACAAGCAGGTAAGTGGGTCACAAATATAAGACATATCAAAATTCAAACAACCAGAGAACCAAGCAAGTGGATAAACAATTAAGCAGAAATACAGGTAGGTAAAAAGAGACAAGTAGGCAGACAGACAGACAGGTAAATAAGCAGAGAAAGAGGTAGGAAAACAAGCAGAAGAAAAAAAAGCAAGAAGGTAGGTAAGCAGAGGAACATGATAGCAGGCAGAGGAAAAGTTATGCATAGTATTAAAAGAGCAGGTGGAAAAGCAAGCAGACAGACATACAGGTTGATAAGCAGAGAAACAAAGAGACAAAGAAGAAAAATAAAAAGGCAGAAAAAACAGATAGGCAGACAAGTATTCAAGAAGGCACAGAAACAAGTAAGCATAGTAGCAGAAGAGCAAGCAGGTGGACAAGCAGGCAGGCAGGAGGCAGGAGCGGTTGGTTCGGTAAGGTGGGGGGGAGGGGGAGGGGACGTGCAGTGCGTGTCCGAGGAGTGGCCGGGTCGGTGGTCAGTCCAAGTTTTTGTGGGTGGACGCCGCCAAAGGGACATCTTTAACATCACAAATACAGACACGTGTACCCAGGAAACTCAAATGGTCTTTTCCTGATAGTGTGTGTGTGTGTGTGTGTGTGTGTGTGTGTGTGTGTGTGTGTGTGTGTGTGTGTGTGTGTGTGTGTGTGTGTTTCTCCCTTCACTGCACATACAATTATTTCGGCTTAGAAGACAGGGATACAATGCACTTTAGATAAACGCGATAAAACACACACACACACACACACACACAC
>NC_066523.1:8724165-8774165 GCF_024679095.1 Eriocheir sinensis | reverse complement strand
TATTATTATTATGATAAGCTACCAATGCCTCCCTTCAGGGAGCAGATACAACAAGTTGAACCAAGCAAAATACCAAAGGGTACTTGAGCAAAGCAAAGATAACGAATAGTTAAGAAACTGGCCAGTCAAAGCCAAAAGGAGGAAAAATAAAATTACTGTTTCAAAAAGACATTCACACGACACTTAAATGTAGAAATGTCTGCGGAAAGGACAATCTCATTGAGTAATTGATTTCATAAACTTGTCAACGACGGAAGAAAACATCGTGAGAATTGTGTCGTACAAAAATTCATAATATTAAAAGTAAGATCGTTTTGACTAAGAGCAAACCTCGTGACTCGGGCAGGAGTAAAAGGATCAGGCAAAGCATGGTGTAAGGGTGATTTTCGCGTTCGTGGTGCATAAATCGTGTAAAACTATCACCAGGATCATAAAAACAGTCTTTGAAAATTCCAGCAGCTTGTACGAGAGACTTTTCAAGCAGGCGAACCGAGGCGCCGATACGTTTAAGAACACGTGATAAAGACAAATTCCTTCGCATCGTGTTGAGGAAGTGAGAGCTTCGACATCGCCTCCAAAAAGTTCAACCGCTTTCTCCTTTACGACATTATAAAGGACGTTGGAAGGTCAGAGAGAAGAGGAGGAAGAAGCAATAGAAGGAAAAAAAATACAAGACGTCGTAACAAATGCCTCTGTGTTGCGTGCTGTGTATTGCGAGAATAAACAATAGAATTATACTGTATCATATTGACAAGTCTCCCAAATTAGCTGAAGCGCAAAGAAAACAGAGAAAGGCAACAAGCGGGCTAAGACGGGCCATTAAGGTTCATCAACAACGTGTCAACAACGCTCCTCCCACACTCTTCCCTTACCCTCCCCATCCATCCCCTCTTCTCCCCTCTTCTTCCCCTCCCTCTCTTCCCTCTTACACTCTTCACTTACCCTCTTCTCCTCCTCGTTCTCTTCCCACCCACATCACACGTCACTCCCAGTCCTCCCTCCTCATTCTCGCTTCTCACTCTCTCTCTCTCCTTTCTCCCACTCCTCTCACAGTAACTACCTCAACACCCACTCACTCCTTTCCTCCCCAACCTTCCCCTCTTCTCCCCCTCCCTCTCTGCTCACCCACTTCATCAACCACTTATTCTCTTCCCCCTCCTTCCTCACTCCTTTTCCCAGCAACCACCTCAATCACCTCTCACTTTTCCCTCTTTGTCTTCCCCTCCTTCTCGGTTCCATTTCTCGATAACTATCCCGTCACTCTCACCTCTCCCTCTCCCATCGCTGCACCAACCACTCCTCCCTTTCTCCTCTAAAACCCTTCCTCCCTCTTCCCTCTAAAAAACACCACAACCTCACTGACAGTCTATCTTTCCTTCTAAACTTACACCCATTACGACATTTTCTTACTCCTGTACTCGCTCCGCACCAAGTTCTCTCTTCCTCATCACTTCCTCCTCCTCCTCCTCCTAGTACGACTCCACCCCGACGCCCGCCCTTCGCCCTCATTATCTTGCCCCATTGACGCTGTCTTTCCCCTGCCAGGTCTTGAAGACACTAAATTATGCTGCACAAAAAAGGCGCGATTGAGACCCTAATTTCCGAGGCTTAAGTTGTTGCGTTTAGGCTCACGCTATGGAGATCAACTTGAATAGGACGCGGAGGCAAACAGTCACTGTATGAGCTTCACACACACACACACACACACACACACACACACACACACAGACTTGACTCTCACTCCCTCAATTTACTCAAGATCTCGCCCGTGTCATTCGCTGCAATTGAACGTTTTCGTTGTGGCTGAGGAAGATTATTATTTTTTTTCTTATTTGTGTGTGTGTGTGTGTGTGTGTGTGTGTGTGTGTGTATATATATATATATATATATATATATATATATATATATATATATATATATATATATATATATATATATATATATATATATATATATATATATATATATATATATATATATATATATATATATATATATATATATATATATATATATATATATATATATATATATATATATATATATATATATATATATATATATATATATATATATATATATATATGTGTGTGTGTGTGTGTGTGTGTGTGTGTGTGTGTGTGTGTGTGTGTGTGTGTGTGTGTGTGTGTGTGTGTGTTAATGGTTGCGGTGCAGGGAATGAAGCGTTATGTTCTCCTTTCTTGCATTGTTCAAAGAACAAGAAACACTCAGCGGCGACGCGATAACAAGAGTTTTCCTTTGTGTTTTTGTTCAGTCGACCAACAACACAATCGACCCTCCGAGGGGTGCAGACGCAGTCTCGCCTTTCAACACTACTCCGCGTGCCCTTGAAACTTATCTATACCATTCTTGATAAATTCCATTCTCTCTCTCTCTCTCTCTCTCTCTCTCTCTCTCTCTCTCTCTCTCTCTCTCTCTCTCTCTCTCTCTCTCTCTCTCTCTCTCTCTCACGCTGCTTGTGTGTTCTTGGCAAAAAAAAAAAAAAAAAAAAAATCGATCCTAATGAGCTGGAGTGGCTCCGTTTGGCGTTGTGTTTGAAGCACGTGCCGACGGGGTGAGCACCGAACACACGCGTGGCTGTGGCGGCCCCGGTGGTGGTAGTGACGGTGACGGTGACAATCTGTGGCTGCGTCGTGCTAAATGTAGACTGGGTCGCGGGAGGCCCGTTAACCACTTGACAGGGGCGGACAGGCCGGCACAGTGTTGTTTGTTCGCTGACGGCTGGCTGGCTGGCTGGTGGAGCTGCGCCAAGTCTCAGAAAGAGGATGGGGAACAGCCTTTGTTTGTTCTTTGTTAGCGTGACGTCGAGGACTCTTCATCGACCTCCCTTCAACCAGACTTAAAAAAAAAAAAACTTATATATCTCCTTTTTACTCAATGAATAGTGACATAATTAGAGACGAATACGAGCTACTACAAACGGGGGGTCGGGGCCGCGACGCACTCACACAAGGGCGGGGGAGGGGAAGTGAGAGGCTCCCGTGCGCGGGTTATTGTCCCTTAATGGTGAGTGACGTCATTATCACCGCCACTAGATCCTAGAACCCTCGTGAAAAGAGGCCGGCCGACCCTTGTTTTTGTGACGCTGTGGCTGCAGAGGGGAGTTAGCTTTGAGAGGCTTGACGTCAGAACTGGCGTCACCGACCTGCACACAGACCTTGGTTGTGTTGTGACTAGACGGAGAATCCATCCACCGGCCTCCTAGTTTGGTCTTCGGCGATGAATTTCCAGGTTTATATTGCTATCATTAAATCAAAATCAGCGGTCTTGCCACAAACTGCACTTTCACTTCTTCTTACAAGTTAGGTATGATCAAAGGCAACTCTCAGCTAAAGGAATTATATCTAAGCAGCGGTTCTTGTCAGACCAGTAAATTAAGCTCCTACCGGTTAATAATTTCACACTCAGTCCGGATAACGACGGAAAAATCATGCAGCTCTATTTTTGCAGGATTCTCCTCTCACGCAGGAAGGTGGAAACGCTTTGCTGGCTTAGCAGAATAACACTCTTCATAAATAAATAATTAATATGCTGAGCTCTCATTGTAATGGTATAATTATAACTCTCCACTGTGCAAAAATATCTAATTGGATGTACTCATTGAAAGAAGATTTTGTAATGTTTAGCGACTTTGCTCCTTGCTCCCTTCACTCTGCTAACATAAACAGTCATTCCCTGACGCTCATGACCCATACAAGGCAGCCAGGCGAGGGAGCGGCGAACAAGGGATTAGTCAAGAGTCGGAGCATGTGTGTTTGCACGAATGTTACTGATGCAACCTGCCTCTATACACACTCTTGAACCACGTCACGCGGCCCTCTTCCTGCCTGCCTGCGTGCCTGCCTGCCTGCCTGCCTTCCCCATCCACCTTCTCTTCCTTTCTTTCCTTCCTCTTCCCCTTGTTATCTGATTCCCTGAGTTATTTGATGCCGGTTTTCGCATGGTTTCACAACGACGCAGCACACGAGGTACTACAGCAGACTTCGCTAGCGTTACACCACATGCCCTTCACACCCCGCATCTCGCCTCCCTCCCTCCCCTCCCCCCCTTGTTCCTCACTGCCTGGGGACACGGAGGACGTCGAGGCATAAACTAGTTAACACTTCCCCGTTAAGCCCTTGTGTGTAACCTTGGCGAGGGAGGAGCTGTTGGCAGGCTACGTACGGATGTGCTTCTGCAGTGACACATCGCGACGACACGCAAACTTCATCCATCACTTTTTTCCTCTTTATAATCTAGCAACTTCCTTTTTTCATGTGTATAGTTCTGCCACTGGAGTAAGTGCTGTCGACGTAGTATAGTTTTGCTTAAGTGACACACATCGTACTACACAAAACGCTCTAACCACTTTCCCCCCTTTAATATTGCCATGCTTCTTATTTCTCGTCCATTATGTATACATGTTTGGCAATGGAAGAGGGGTTGTTCACAGGCTACAGTTTGGCTTCTATAGTGACACGTTCCCCCCCCCCCCCCACACACACACCAAACTCGCCAACGCATCACCCCTCACGTTTTTCTCCCTATCACCCACCTACTTCCCCTTTATCATCGCTCTCGTGTACAATCTCGACGATGGAGGAGGTGCTGTTTTCGGGTTACGAGTTTGCTTAGCGTGACACATCGCCTTGCTCGGCACGGCACTCTTTCACGCTTCAAACCCTCACGTGTTTCTACCTAATAACTATCTTCCTCTTACTTTCCTTCCCTCACGAGGCTGTCTCTTAAGTTTGCGGGACTCTGAACATTGTAGAAGTCTTAAATTAAACGGAGACATACACGCTTCAAATTCCACGTGTTTCTACTTCTTATTCTCCTGCACACGAAACTGAATGTTGAGTTTACGGGACATAAGACCGTCGTGGAGACCCTAAAGCTATGCGGAGAGTGTTTATGAGAGCGATTATGTGGCGGGGTTGGGGTCTTGAAGGCGTTTGTTATCTTTCGCTGTATCAGACGATCGAGTGCCAAGGCCAGACAGACTTCGACAAGCCTCGCAACCTCGTCGTCTATCTACTGCTGTGTCTTTCGTAGTGCAAAGTTGGTCTTGAGATCTATTTTAGTACGAGGAAGCAACTGGGTTCGGTTGATAACAATCCGTAAACTCTTGAAGTTGATTTTGAATATTTTAGTTGGTATGCCTGTCTGTTTGTCAATCTGTCTGTCTGTCTCCTCATAAAAAAATTGCTTTCTCCCGTGTGTTGGCAAGACAAACACACCCTCGCAACAATGTGACAAAATAGGGCGTCACTCGCCTCCTAAACACTTCGCACCAAACTGAGCGGCGGCGGCGTGTGGACAGAGTGACGGACGGGATTTCAGCAACGCCGGCCACTCTGATCTGGCCGGGAAGTGTCATCCTCCAAACGCGGACCCAGAGAGGGTTTTAAGTGGCAGGTGCATCAAGGCAGGTATAGGGCAGGTGCGGGGCGTCGGCAGGTAAGTCCTACTAAGTACCAGGTGGCAGTAGGCGCTTCCCATTGGTTGACACAGGAGCGGGGAAGCGGGTGGCGTGGGCAGGTGTTACGCAGGTGAGGGTGTGGAGATCGGTGGGTGTGCGTGGGGTGTGGTGATCAGCGATAAGGTGATGCTGGTGGTGGTGGAGAGGATGGAAGTATTGTCAGAGTTCTTTTTTATATTGACGTATCTACAAACCTACGTCAAGAGCAAAGATGCAAAGAATAAGAAAAATAATACAGTAGGGAATCTAAGACGAGGAAATTAGGTGTAAGTGGCGCTTCGTGTAACAATGAATACGATAATGACGTAATGACAGTGAGGTAGTGGTGGAGGTGGTGAAGTGAGAGGATAGTGGTGGTGGTGAAGGTGGTGGTGAGATGGAGGATGGAGGGGATGATGGTGAAGTAGTGGTGGTGGCGGTGGTGGAATGCAGGTAGGGAAGCGGGAAGGTTGGGAAGCAGCAGGTAGAAGAACTGGAGATGTATACCTGACTCACCTGGGGCTACCTGGAAGTACAGACCCTCATCACGTTCACCCTCACCACCCAGTCCGAGCCCCCTTCCAGCCCCCTCACCTCTCCTCTCCCTTTCTCTCTCTCTTCTTCCTCGCCTACCTGGGCCCCCAAGATCTTACTTATTGGCTCAAGTTTTGGGGGTCACCTGGGTACGGCTGACCTCTCGTGGGAAGGGTAAGGAGGCATTCCCGAGTTACCTGAGGCTGACTCATGGCCACAGTCCTCACCGCCATCATCTCCACCATCTGCTCCACTACGCGAGTCCACTAATTAACAGTTCTAACAACCACCAGCTCCACCACCACCTGCTCCACTAAACCAGTCCTCCACCAGTCATGTTTTCACCACCACAATCCCGTCCACCACCATAACAAGCCTTCTCTTCTAACCGAATTCTCCACCACATAAATTTCATCAGCTTCACCACCACCTGCTCCACTATACCAGTCCTCCAACAGTCAAGTTTTCACCACCACTTGCTATACTCCTCCACTAGTCAATAATCCTTCTCCTTCACAACCAGAGTTCTCCACCACTTGACTGTCATCACCACCGGATCCACTAGCACCTCCATTACACAAATCCTCCCCCAGTTTACAGGCGGCGGAGCATGAGGTTGTGTGCAGCACGAAGGGGAAGGCGAGGAGGAGGAGGAGGCGGCGAGGCTGTGAGGTGGAATGCCGGGTAAATGACTTCAAACAGGTGCCATTTTTCGAGGAGATTAAGTAGCTTAGTGGGAGAGCACGGCACGTTTACTGCAAGGGAAGTGAGGATGGCTGGAGAGCGTGTGGCAGTGCAGTGGAGTGTGTGTGTGTCTGCGTGTGCGTGTGTGTGTGTGTGTGTGTGTGTGTGTGTGTGTGTGTGTGTGAGGGTCAGGCAAAGTGGGTGCAAGGGGGATTTCCTCCGAACGAACGCAAACACTAGACGGAGAGACAGATAAATGTAAGTGGACAGGAGGAGGAGGAGGAGAGAGAGAGAGAGAGAGAGAAATGAACACGTGACAGTATATAAATAAACGCCAAATAAAAAAAGTGAATAAAGAAAAAAAATACAGGAAGGAAAAATTAGTCACATTTAATATTTATTTAGTAAATGAATTCTGAGTAAAGTGGCGTAATGGGTGGTGAGGAGTGACTTCGAGGAGTAGCAAGTAGCTGGTGGTGGGTCGTTGAGCTTGGGGTGATAATGGTGCTGGGGGAGTGGTGGTGGTGGAGAGGGGAAGGGGGAGTGGATGGGTGTCAGCGGTGGGCAAGTATGTAGATGGGTGATGCAAGTGGGTCGTGGATACTGACATGTGGGGCGTGATACTGGGCACTAAGTGTGTGTGTGTGTGTGTGTGTGTGTGTGTGTGTGTGTGTGTGTGTGTGTGGTGAAGCAACGGCGGCTGTGGAGAGAAGGGGAGAGAGGGAGGCAGGAAGAGACACTCCAGATGATCAAAACTACGAGTACACACACACACACACACACACACACACACACACACACACACACACACACACACACACAGACACCGCTCCGTAGGTCCATCGGTTAGAGCGCTGCGCTGTCAGGCTTCACGGCCTGACAGGTGGCGGTTCGAGCCCCGCTCAGGCCGGGATCTTTCTGCTGAGAAGGAGTGGTTACTGTCCCCCCTTGAGCAAGGTGGATGGGGTGTGTGGTGTGTGAGGTCCTGGCAGTACCCAGAGATCAACTATAATGAGCATGAGCTTGCTCATGTCGGGAGGGTACTTGCTGGCGATTGCGAGTCAAACTCGTTATCAGGCCGTGGTGAACTACACACACACACACACACACACACACACACACACACACACAACACCCCCCCTCCCCCCACAGACATTACACAACAAGCAAGCGTAAACACAAGACTCAGATGACAATACATTATCCTCCTCTTGGACGAAAACGAGCATTTCGCAAATTTACAAAAGCATACACATGTTACTTCATCTCCGAGTTGTCTAATTATAAATTCCAACGTATATTTTCCCCTTGAGTCATCGGACAAGCTCCTCCTTATGCTGCACGCACGCCTTGTTGGGGGATTAGCGCCAAAACATGAGGCTGCTACAAGCAAAAAAATAGTAAACACACTTAAGCTTCTCGGAGCACGCCATAAAGCTGTTGAAATAATACACACCACTGACTCGAGACTAATCAACTTGTTGGTGTGTTGCTCCCTCCTTCAGCGACGCCTTCTGCCCTTATGGCCTTGGCTGGTGACGTCACAGCGGCCCTCACAAGCGGACAAAGCTGTGGCTGTGTCGGGGTGGCGCGTCCTGTGTTGTAACCCGCCCCCAAGTCAAGTCAACCCACCTCCTCCTGTCTGCCTGCCCGCCCGCCCGCCCGTCCGCCCTTCTGTCTGCTTATCCGCCCTCCTGCCTTCCTGCTTCCATGCTCTCCCTCCTCTCCCTCCCTCCTGCGCTGTCCTGCGCCTCATCTCACCGCGCAAGACAGCCAGCCTTACCGCCTCCCATTCCTTGCCTCGCAGCGAAGAAAAAGAAAAAAAATAACAAGATCTCCTTACGCAGTGGAAAACTTTTGCATTTGAAATTGGCATCTAAGGTTTAATCTCCCTGCGTTATCACTGAAACACCCACTAATTTTTACTCCCTCTCACCCCTCCACTTCTCCGCCGCCACCACCACTACCGCCGCCGCCACCAGGATCATCGGCCTTACAAGTTCTCCCAGACGCGACCTCCAGCAGACGGCCCCGAGGTGGTGTCTTATTACTCAAACTCTTTTCCTATGAAGGGGTGCAATTATTTTCTCTCCTCGCTTCACTAACATCCCTCCGCCCTCAAATATCATGATGCTTACCTCGGTGTTTACAGTGTCTCTTCCTCTTTCGCTTCCTCTTCCTCTTTCTCTGACGCCGCCTGTCCCGCCCTGCAAGATGTACGACCGGCAGCAAAGGAACAAAGGTAATTTTTTAGACGCTCTCTCTCCCCACCAGACAAACAGACAAGCCGCCGACAAATCCCAAAGCTTCCTCCTTTCCTCCTCTCTTCCCCCTTCACAGCCACACACACATAGACACCATCGCAGCCTCACCCTTCGCCCCCACTCTCGTATTTTTTCTTCTCGTGTTTCACTTACCTAAACGTCCTATTCTTGTGTCACATTTGCCCCATAACAATCCCCTCGTTGGTCTTAAATTACTCCCATTATCACTCTTTCCTTCTCCAATTTACGTGGTAGATCCGAACACTCTCTCTCTTCGTTCGTGCGGGTAAATTGTTTTCACCTCAGGGAACTAGACGTCCCTGCCCTGCATAGTCTCAGGTCACCCTTGGACAAGGTGTAATACCTGGTCTGTCTCCCGTGCCAGGGTCATGGTGAAGCCTCTGGGCAGCAGCAGTGGTGGATTGGACTGCAGGCAGAGGACCTCTTTATGAGACAATGGCTGGAGTTCCAGGGTCCTAGTCAGCTGGACCGTGCCTAATTATTTAGGCCTGCGGTGTAGAGGAGTGTCGCGACCTCTACACTAAAAAGCCTCCCTGGGAACCAGTTGTCGGTGTGAGCTCCCCGTCCCTCCCCTCTATCGACGGTGCTCCCATCCCTATTCTGCATAACAGCTGGTTCTTGTTTTCTCCTGAAAGAAATGTCTTCCGTGGGCCATTTGAGGTTGTACCTCCCAGCTTCTAGGTGGAGTTTCTGAGGGTTTTTCTTATACTCAAGGAATATTTCAGTCTTTTGGTCTCTCAGGAAGGGCGTCTGATACTCTTTAGAGTTGGTGGAGAACACCTGGTGACAGGTGCCACTGGCGAGGCCTCGAAAGGGTCGCAGAGTTGGGTTAGACGTTTCGGAAAGTGGGAACGAATTGCTGGTTCCTCTCCTCCCTTGCCAGCTCTGCTCTGTGTGACTACGCCGGCCCCGTTCTATGGGATAAAACTTCGAGGACAATAGCTGAAAAGCGCCGGGTTGTGAAAGTCTCTCTCGTGACCGAGGCTCAGGACAAGCGATTGGTCTTTGAGGCGTTTTCAAGACCCTGTGGGAGCGAACTCCCAGTGTTGGAGGCATCTAACACAGCAGTATCTAATTTCCATGCACAATTTTTATACAATTCAATTTATGGTCACAATTTAAGTTATTTCGAAAGCGCTTTTAATATTTGCTCAAACTGTTAACTCGCTTAAATTTCTAACAATGCCTTCGAACCTTAAGTGTGACGTCTGTCCCGGACGTTTTGCAGCTCAGTTCTTCCAGCTGAGTAAAACTTGCCGCCTTTGTGTTCAAAGATTAGATCTTCAGAAGGCTGTGACTGAATGGAAAGTCAAGCACAATGATCTTGAAAAGAAATTTGTAGCCCTTCAGGAATTTGTTTTAACTAATGTGGCAGTGACTCCACCATCGATGGTGGAGAGGCCCTCCACCGAGACTGTGCTCTCTCCAGACGACCCTCCTGCTTCACGGGAGGACGTGTTAACTGCCTCACAGGTTGACTCCCAGCCTGCCTCACAGGATAACCCCCAGCCTGCCTCACAGGCTAACCCCCAGCCTGCCTCACAAGCTAACCCCCGGCCTGCCTCACAGGACAACCGCCAGCCTGCCTCACAGGCTGACCCCCAGCCTGCCTCACAGGCTAACCCCCAGCCTGCTTCACAGGCTAACTCCCAGCCTGCCTCACAGGACAACTTCCAGCCTGCCCCACTTAACGCTTCTCTTCCTGCTTCACAGGATGTCGGGTTCCAACCTGTGAGGAATGGAGCCAAACCGAAGCAGGCAACCAAGGATTTGCTGACCCCCACTACCTTCAATAGGTTCCAGGTGCTGGCAGACACCATGGAGGATGAGTTCGAGACTCGCCTAGTTGGGGACTCCATGGTGCGTGGCCAGCTGGTTGAGTTCTGTGGTCGTTCATCAAACGGCCTCAGAAAACGTTACTGCTATCCAGGTGCCAGACTGGACGACATCACCGCAGCGTGCGATGATGTCACGAGAAATGCCGACCGAAACACCCTCTTTGTCATTCACGCGGGGACGAATGACGTAAAGACAACCCGTTCTGAGGAACTGCTTGAGAAATACCGCCGCATGATCAAGCAGTATAAACGTAAAACGGATGCCAGTAACATCATAATCTCAGGAATCCTCCCGGGGGTCGGTGCCGAATCTAACTTTTACAGTAAGGCCTTCAGCACAAACAACAGACTTCAGTCCCTTTGCTCACAAGAAAACGTCCAGTTCGCTAACTTGTGGAACAGTTTTTACTACGATTCAGACTTGTTCCTTCCTGATGGCATTCACTTAAACCCTGTTGGAGCAGCCCGTTTCGGGAGGCTGCTCTGTGACCAAGTGGCTCTTCGAAAGCCAAAAAACGCGGAGGCGAGAACACCAGCAGCTCCATCGTAAGGGTGCACTCAACCCGCAAAACTCCCGACTCGAATCACATTAAAGCTTGCTATGTAAACGCTCGTAGCCTACGTAACAAATTTGAAGACTTAGAAGTCCTCGCAGCTACAAATCATTATCACATCATCGGAGTCACAGAATCTTGGATAGACACTTCAAATAGAGATTTCATTGCGGAATATAGATTACCGGGTTATACCATCTTTAGTCATGAAAGAGAGAACAGACAGCGTATAGGCGTTATCTTTTATATCCACAACTCTCTCCATCCAGTATCCGTGAAAACAGATATTATAACCAATGTAGACACGGTCTTCATTGAAATTAAAAATAAATCTCGTAAAATAGTAATTGGACTTATCTACGGACCGCCAAGGCAGATTCTTGATATCGGCCACGCATTAAGTGAATTATTATTAGAAACAAGTAGCAGTTGCGAGGCAGTAATTGTTGGGGACTTTAACTTGCCAGTGAAAAGATGGGGTGAACCGTTGAACTGTCATACTGGGCTCGACCTGTACACAAATTTACTATAAAGTGATTTGCATCAACACGTTCAAGAACCGACTCGGGAAAATAATATACTTGACCTTATCTTTTCAACGACAGCTGATCTAGTTAACGAAGTAAATGTTGGTCCAATTTTTAGTTCTAGCGATCACCGAACAATCACATTCAGCATCAACATGAAAGAAAGTAAAGTAACTCCTAGTAAAGAAAAGGTGCCTGATTATCAGAGAGCGAATTTCATAAGACTCCGATCAATTCTAAATAATTCTGACTGGACTGAAATCACGGCGGAAACAGATATTGATAAATCTTGGGGGGCCTTCACCACAATATTGAACAATGCCAAAAGCATATGCGTACCCTATCGTAACAGACGTTCAGCTTCTAAGAAGAAACCCAAATGGTGGAATAACGAAATTCAAAATAGCCTATCTATCTATCAGTAGATACATATCAACTCAGAGCGAGGCTGACAAACTAGAGTTGGACAGAATTCGCCGCGAAACCAAGAAATTAATAAAACGAAGCAAGAAAAATCTTGAAGAATATATAGCGGAAACAAGTAAATCTAATCCTAAAGAATTTTTTAGCTATGTAAATAATAAAAAGTCACTCACTTGTGGTATCGGACCGCTTGCTAATGAAAATGGTAACCACACGAACGATGAAAATGAAATGGCTACAATCCTAAATAACTTTTTCGCATCCGTATTTACCGACGAAGATTGTTTATCACCTCAACCGCCGGAGGTTAGAATGGCCGAAAAGATGTTAAGTGGCGTGCTCATCGTAGAAAGTCACATTTTACGCACAATTGAAAAGATTAAAGTAAGCAAAGCTCCTGGTCCAGACAAAATTATACCTAGGGTCTTAAAAGAAATCAAACATCAAATTTGTAAACCGCTCTCCATCATATTCAATAAATCTTTAACAGCTGGAAAAGTTCCGTCGGATTGGAAACTTGCAAATGTCACACCAATTTTCAAAAAGGGGGACAAGTCTCATCCAGGAAACTATCGACCAATTAGCCTGACATCTATTGTTTGTAAGTTAATGGAGACTATCATTCGCGACAATATGGTGAAATTCTTCGAAGAAAATAATATAATAAATAATTCGCAACATGGCTTCCGTAGTAAACGTTCGTGTTTGACTAACTTACTTGAGTTTTTTCACTATATCTTTGAGGTGTTCGATGAAAGCAGATCAGTAGATATCATATATCTGGATTTTCAAAAGGCATTTGATAAGGTCCCCCACCAACGATTGCTCAGCAAACTACTGGCGCACGGTATCTCGGGTAACATTCACAATTGGCTTGCGGACTGGCTCTCTGAGCGGAAACAGAGAGTAGTTCTAAACGGTGTTACATCTAACTGGCTCGATGTCAAAAGCGGCGTACCTCAAGGATCAGTGCTTGGCCCCATGCTCTTCTTAATTTATGTTAATGATATCGATGATGGGCTCACTTGCAAAGTATCAAAATTTGCTGATGACACAAAAATTGCTCGTAAAGTAACTGCGACACTCGACGAAGAAGCTTTACAATCAGATCTAGATCGACTTGCACGTTGGGCCAATCAATGGCAAATGAAATTTAACGTTGACAAATGTAAAGTGTTGCACATCGGAAAAAATAACAATCGCGTTCGGTACGTAATGAATGGCCAACAACTCTCTGCAGTAAGTAAAGAAAAGGATCTTGGAATCACTATATCAAGCGATTTAAAGCCCGGTCAGCATTGTTCAGAGGTAGTTAAAACTGAAAACAAATTGGTTGGCTTCATCGGACGAGTCTTTAATAATAAATCGGAAAAAGTAATATTAAAACTGTATAATTCGTTGGTTCGACCCCGTCTAGAGTACTGTGTACAGTTTTGGTCTCCCTGTTACAGAAAGGACATAGAAAAGTTGGAAAGAGTTCAACGAAGAGTAACAAAGATGATTCCTAGGTTGAGAAATTTGTCATATGAACAAAGGCTTAAAGAAGTAAATTTATTCGAAACGAAGAATGCGAGGCGATCTAATAGAAGTGTTTAAAATGTTCAAAGGATTCAGTGATATTAATGCGGAAGATTACTTTACAATTGATCGATCAAATAGAACAAGAAGAAATCACAATTTGAAGATAAGTGGTAAAAGATTCTCGTCCCACGAAGCTAAACACTTCTTCTTCAATCGAGTTGTTAATGTTTGGAACTCTCTACCTGGTGATGTCGTTGATAGTACAACAGTTACGGCCTTCAAGAATAGATTAGACAAGTGTTTTGAATCCAACCAGCAATTAAGATATTGCTCATTGTCGTAATAACGTTAAGTTCTTTCGAATACTGGTGTCCTTGTCCCCTTTTATCGCCCGGTTAGTGGTAGCAGTAATGGTAGTTCTTTCCTCTTTCCTACATAATTTCCATGCAGTTTTTCCATGCTGCATGGTTCTTTTTCCTTTCCTGCCAGCTTTGGTTGGAGGGATGGGGGGGTGGGGAGGAGCCTTCGCCTTTGCTGTCCTTCATCTTCCACCTTCGATTAGATAGTTAGTGTAGCTTGTCACAAACAACCTCGTAAGGACCAGCAGGTCTGCTGTTGTTTGTTCTTCCTTTGTGTTCCTTTGTGGAATCTGCTATATTTCGTTTATAATCCCATGAACATAAATCCTAACTCGATACTATTTGCAGAACACAATACCTAATCCACAACCTTCCCTGCAGCCACGCCGGGATTCACAGCACACCCAGTACCCGCCCGACTCCCATTCTATACTAGCGGTGAAAACGCCGCGTTTCTACTGCCGACGCGGCCAGGCAGTTTTTTCAATCTATACTAGGGCGGTGAAAACGCGGCAATGTAACATTGTATATAGCTGGGCGCAGTTCAATTTCGAATATGAATTTCTCAGTGTCAAACATCGCGCTGTATGCTTCCACTAGGAACGCCGCGGCAGAACTGCTTTCAAACCGCCAGTATAGAATGATACACCGTAGAAACGCGGCGGTGGCAACGCGTCCAGAGGCGTTGCCACCGCCTGCTGCCCGTGTACCGCCGACAGCCAAGGCGGTAGAAACGCTAGTATAGACAGAATATTTGCTTTCCATTCACTTAGTATTGAATAATTTAAGAGGCGGTAACTGGGCAGTAGAAACGCGGCGTTTTCACCGCTAGTATAGAATGGGCCTTAGTCAACTCTCACATGTACTTTTGTGTCTCACGTATTAAGTCGCAAGTCATGGTATTGTTGTTCGTTATTCTCCCTTTAATTAGAGAGGAGGGGACTGTTGTTATTCTCTCTCTCTCTCTCTCTCTCTCTCTCTCTCTCTCTCTCTCTCTCTCTCTCTCTCTCTCTCTCTCTCTCTCTCTCTCTTTAAAATTGTTTTACAGGTTAAAGAAAGAACAAAGCACGCCCGAGAACATTAGACTCTATAATGATGCCAGGCGACGAGTAAAAAGACTAGTAGGTCAGGCAAAGCGTAGACATGAAGAAAATATTGCAGCCAACTGTAAAAATAACCCGAAATCTTTCTTCAGTTACATAAACAACAGAAAGGCGATCAAAAGTGGTATTGGACCTTTAACAAACAGCGACGGTGCACTAGTGACTGACAGCCAACACATTGCAAACCTCTTAAACAATTACTTTTCCTCGGTGTTTAATACTAACAGTCTTCCTCTCGCTACCACCAACACCAGTACTATTGTAAATCTCGAGCATGCATTGCCTAATTTTGAAATAACAACCGATGAAGTCCTTAAAGCTCTCCATTTACTTAAAACAAATAAAAGTCCTGGACCTGACAAAGTATATCCAACTCTGCTGAAAGAAACGAAGAGCGAAATACTCTCCTCAAAAACAACCGTATTCAATATGTCCTTGCGACAAGGCATCGTCCTTCAGATTGGAAAAAGGCTAACGTGACACCGATTTTCAAGAAAGGAGACAAAAAGTACCAGGTAATTACAGGCCCATTAGTCTAACTTCGGTTGTAGGTAAGCTACTTGAGGGCATAATTAGAGACAAAATTGTGAGTTACCTTGAAAGCCACTCATTGATTGGGGACTCACAACATGGCTTCCGAAACAAAAGATCCTGCCTATCAAACCTATTAACCTTTTATAACGACCTCTTCACTGTTTATGACGTAACCAAATCACTGGACGTAGTCTATCTTGATTTCCAGAAAGCGTTTGATAAAGTCCCGCATCATAAATTACTTTACAAATTAAAGCAAATAGGTATTGACGGTCAAGTAAACCAATGGATCGCGAATTGGTTGAGCAACAGACAACAAAGAGTAGTGATTGACGGATTTAACTCAGAGTGGGCGCCTGTCACTAGTGGCGTCCCTCAGGGCTCGGTCCTTGGCCCAGTGCTCTTCATTATTTACATCAACGACGTGGATGTTGGACTCAATAACCGCATTAGTAAATTTGCAGACGACACAAAGATTGGTAACTCGGTTCTCACTGACGAAGACAGGCAAAGTCTCCAAGAGGATTTGCACAAAATTTCAGCTTGGTCGGATAGATGGGAGATGCCCTTTAACGTAGACAAGTGCCAGGTCCTTCAAGTTGGAACGAGGAATAAGAAGTTCGAATACGAAATGCGCGGCGTTAAACTCAAAAGCGTTCAATGCGTCAAAGACTTGGGGGTCAAAATCGCGTCAAACCTCAAATTCTCACAGCAATGCATCGATGCAGCAAATAAAGCGAACAGAATGTTGGGCTTCATTAAAAGAAACTTTGTATTCAAGAATAAAGATGTAATACTCCCGCTCTACAACAGTTTAGTCAGACCCCACTTGGAATATGCGGTACAGTTTTGGTCCCCCACCATGCAAAGGATATTGCTAAATTAGAAGGTGTTCAGCGTCGGGCAACGAAAATGATCCTTCCTTGCGCAACAAATCCTACGAAGAAAGGCTTATCCCAACATGTTCTCTCTGAGAAACGTCGCCTCCGAGGAAAATTGATCGAATGTTTTAAAATACTTAATGGTTTCACGAATGTAGACAGATCAACATTGTTTATGATCGATGACAGTCTGCGCACGAGGAACAATGGCGTAAAACTCAGATGTAGACAAGTAAATTCAGATTGCACCAAATTTTTCTTCACCAACGTTGAAGTGCGAGAATGGAATAAGCTTCCACCATCAGTGGTCCAGTGTAACACGATTGACTCCTTCAAAAATAAGCTCGACCGTCACTTCCTTCAACTTAATATCAACTAGAGCAGAAATGCAACGTTTTGGAGTCTTCTGATTAATGTAAAATCACTTAGGTTTAAGGACAGACCACCAAGTCTGGACAATGGGGTCTGTGGGGTCTGATGTTCTAGGTCAATCTATGTAAATCTCTCTCTCTCTCTCTCTCTCTCTCTCTCTCTCTCTCTCTCTCTCTCTCAAGGCGGTTTGTGGTGTGGAGAGACAATTAATGAGGCGAGGACGTCCAGTTGCTTTGACACAGAAAAGGCTGCGGAGGAGGAGTCATTTGATTGCCACGAAGAAGTTATATGGGTACGAAGCCCTTAAGTTTAATCGAAGGATAGAAAGCGTCCTCCACTGGTCTTTGCTCTTCCACTACCTATCACGCGTTGATTGGCAGGACAGGTGAGACGATTCCTTAGTAAAGACGGGAGAGGATAACCCTTAAGGCATACTTGTGTCTCCTGCTGCGAGGGTTTTCTTATGAGAGAGGGAACGTCAGGTAAAGGAAGATGCTGGAGGGCGAGGTAGAGGGGCGTGGGGACAGTGGAGAAGTGGAAGGGAAAGGTGGATATACAATGTGGAGTAAGATCAGGCAGAGGAAGGAAGGAATGGGAATGAGAGGTGGAGAGGTGTGGAGACCGGGGATGGGTGGATATAAATGGAGGAGGAGGCGGAGGAAGGAAGAAATGAGCGGGCGAAGTGGAAGGGAGTAGAGACAGGAAACGAGAGAGAAAGGGAGGGGTGGATGAGCCAGGTGGAGGGGGAGCAACAGGCGGAGGATGGAAGGAGGGCGGGAACGGTGACTCTCCACGAACTCTGGGAAGTCATTAGTGTCGAATCGTCATGTTGGGAGCCGGGTCGACTCGCTCCTAGGTGACACGTGGCGTCGTTGGGCCCTTAACTGTCTGCGTGATAACCGTCCCAGCAGGAAGACTTCACGTGCCTCATTGACTTCGTATACCTCGATGTAAACACCTGTCCCACTCATCAGCTATAATAATTTACCTCCCTCGTTTATCTCATTTGTTTCCCTTTCTTTTCTTATTTACGTCTGTCTCTATTTCCTATTCATTTCTTTGGGTGGACTTCTGCTGCCTCATTTACTTGGCATCAATACAAGGTCCTTCTGATAAGTTGCAATGATTTACCTCTCGTGTATTTTCTCTCATTCGTTTAATTTTCTTTCTCCTTTACATCTATCTAGTTTCTCAATCGTTCCTCAAGGGGGACTTCATCTGCCTCATTGACTAACGTACATCTTGACATCAATACGAGTGCTTTCTGATAAACTAAAATGATTTACCTCTCTCGTATATTTTCACTCATTCGTTTAATTTTCTTTCTCCTTCTTTACATCTATCTAGTTTCTCAATCGTTTCTCAAGGGGGACTTCATCTGCCTCATTGACTAACGTACATCTTGACATCAATACAAGTCCTTTCTGATAAGCTAAAATGATATACCTCCCTCGTATATTTTCTCTCATTCGTTTCATTTTCTTTTCTCCTTGTTTACGTCTGTCTACTTCCCCAATCGTCTCTCTAAGGAGGACTTCAGCTGCCTCATTGACACGTATAACTTGACAACAATGCAAGTCCCTTCTGATAAGAAACAATGATTTATCTCCCTCGTATCTCTCACTGTCTCATTTTCTTCTCCCCGTGTACGCGCCTGTCTCTTTCTTAATCGTCTCCACGGATAAAAAAATAAAAAAAAACTTCCCCTGCCTCGCTGAGTTACGTAAACGCTGACGTCAATACAAGTTCCTCCCATCAGTTATATTCATTACTTGCCTCGTATCTCTCATTGTCTCGTACGTTTCGGTTTTCTTTTCTTCCTCCTACAGTGATGGACGCATTTAATCCTCTCCATTTGGTTAGTATCTTTATCCACACTGCATCGTTTTTATCGCCCTGATCTCCTCCTTTACAGTCCTACGCTGCATGGTAAGCTTGTCAGACTACCTCACTGGGTCACTCAAGCCGAGGCGTCACTGATAATCCTGACCCAGATTCTTCTTTACTCCGGCGGGCGTGAGTTGTCTTCGGCGGAGGGAATAAACCTGCTTTGTCGTCGTTGTGGCGGACATCTTTATGTAACGCGCCGTCTTCCTTCTCAGACTTAATCTCTAAACCTGTTTCAATACACCACCTTCAACGTCTACGTACTTGGCTCGTTCTGGTGCGGCGGCCGTGGCTGTGGCTATGACACTATACACTGCATGCTTAGGGGAAGGGAGGGGTCGGGGAAGGCACAGTAAACTAGTGATTATAATGTCAGTGTGCAGCGTGGCGAACTTTGCACTGCCGGACACCTGAGAAAGCTTTAGGAGTGACAATCTGGTTACCCTTAATTAAAACAGCTTAACCAACTCCCTAACTAATCAGCCGTGTTACTGGCGCTTAACTCTTCCTAGAATTACAGCAGTGTAAGGATGTACTCGGCTTACAGCGATAAATCTATTCACAATAAAATTACAAGAACTATTAAGAACTTGCTTTTTGAAATACCATTTGATGCTATTTTTGAAACTTAGTTGGATACTATCTTTTCAACATTGTTTTGTAGTCCTATGTAAACTTTCATTTTGTGTGTGTGTGTGTGTGTGTGTGTGTGTGTGTGTGTGTGTGTGTGTGGCGTCACAGGCGGCGGGTCGTGGCGCGGCATCGTCACGGGCGGCCTGGCGAGCTATGGTCCAATTAACCGCTAAGCTCAGTTATCCGCACGAAAAAAAAAAAAAAAAAAATGCACTGCAGCCAATTACTGCTGCAGCTCCGACCTCACAAACACCCTCCGGAAGTGTGCCAAAATTGCGTAGCTCGGAACACCCAGCAACACATTTATATGGAAAAATAGGGAAAAAAGAAAACGGAGAGTGAGTGTGTGCGTGCATCGCAGCACTGTTCGGGATCACGCCGCCACCGCCGCCGCCACTGCTGCTGCTGCTGCAGCTGACCAAAATACATTTTCCGATGCAGTACTTTTTATTTCGGCTCAACAAATAATATTTTATAAGCTCCTGACTTCCGCCGGGCTGGCAACTGTTTGTATTCTGAATAAGAGAAAACCCGAAAGCATCGACATGTAATAAACTCACAGATATATATTGAGAGAGAGAGAGAGAGAGAGAGAGAGAGAGAGAGAGAGAGAGAGAGAGAGAGAGAGAGAGAGAGAGAGAGAGAGAGAGAGAGAGAGAGAGAGAGAGAGAGAGAGAGAGAGAGAGAGAGAGAGAGAGAGAGAGAGAGAGAGAGAGAGAGAGAGAGAGAGAGAGAGAGAGAGAGAGAGAGAGAGGGAGAGAGAGAGAGAGAGAGAGAGAGAGAGAGAGAGAGAGAGAGAGAGAGAGAGAGAGAGAGAGAGAGAGAGAGAGAGAGAGAGAGAGAGAGAGAGAGAGAGATAACATGACTGCAGTGCTGACATGGCTAGCAATGCTCTCCTAAATATTTGTCGGAAACAATAATTTTATAAGTCCGGGCGACCAAAAAAGTGAGTCGGGACTGAACCATTACGACAACACATGAAATAACCTTGATAAAAAAAATACATAAAAAAGACCTCGGTTTCACATACACGCATCTGTTTTTCTGCTTACTTTTGGCGTCACACACGCAAACACACGCACACAAACACCCCACTCTTCCACCCACCCCGACACATATCCCTCCTCTCCCTCCACACACGATCCTCCCCACCTCTCTTACACCCCTTCCACACACACGCCTCCCTGTCTCTCTCCCACTCCGCCCTCTGCACGCCCGAGTCAGGTGTTGCTGTGATGACCGGCACTGCTGTTGGCACCTTGGCACTTCCCGAGGCACCGCTGGCACATCAAACAGCGCGACATTAATAAACTCTACGCCCCCCAATTTATTGTAAACCTAGTTAATGAGTGCCAGGAAGGAAGCCATCTTTTTTCATACTTTTAATTTCGTTCATGATGAGATTAGCGTCCTCGTGTTTTAACCTCATCTCCTTTTATTTATCTAGTTAATGAGATGTATGTTACGATATTTTAAAGTAGATTTGTGAAAGTATTTTGGGTTTTATTTTTTATACTACTGATTATTTTTTTGCTTTCCACGAGTCTGACAGGAAATTAATCAACACCAATTTCTCTCCGTGTTTAACTGCAGGGAGATTATACGCTGCGTACGTGCGTGTGAACATTAAATTATAGTCTTCACGGGACGGACCGCCGCAGCGCGCGCGTTATTATTAGCAAGCTCCCATAAAAGTAATTTCGTTCCACGTTCTCGCATCACGAATTTAACGGCGAGTTTTATTGTGGATTCGAAGTCGTAGTGAATCATGCAGTGGACGTGACACGCTACGAGTTAATATCAAGCAGTGGACCAAAAACAAAACACGTACAGTCCAATGAAAAGAAACACCTGCTCGCTATACAGAAGACGCAATGATAAAACGCTACAACATCCAACCAAGTGAGTCAAACGGGATACCGACACAGACATAATACTACAAAATAACACATAATGACAAACTGTTCCGACGTCACACACATAAGATAGCATAAGAGTAAATTAAAGCATCCAACCAAATCAAACTATAAACCCCTACAAATAAACAATAAAACAAGGTATGGAGAGAAAAAAAAAAAAAAAAAAAAAAAAGTTCCTGTCACACACAAGATCACCTCCACAGCAACACACCACAACCAGATCACAACACTAACCCACATCAAAGCAACAGAAAGACACTTAATTAAATATAATACAAAGAGCAACAAAGCCAACCAAGTATATTCCGCCGCACCATAGCCGGATGCAAGCGGTGTTTTCCCGGCCTGATCAGAAATGTCAACCTTTGTGCGGTGTAAGCACAACTTCGCAGCGAGGCAAAAGTGCTTAGGGCAGGAATCATTTTATGAGGGGGACGAGGAGGAGGGAAGGGAGGGAATGAGAGGGGACGCGAGGAATAGGTAACGGGAAGGGAAAAGGTGGGGAGATGAGAGCAGGGAAAAGGAGAGGGAATGGAGGACTGGTGAATAGGAGGAGAAACACGAGGGGAGAGAGGATAAGAGTGGACGAGAGAGGTATGTAACAGAAGGGGAAAGTTGGGAGATGAGAAAAGAAAGAAAGGGAACGGAGGACTGGTGAAAGGTGGAACAGGAGGAGAGAAAAGGGAGAGGTTGGACGTGGAACCATGAAAAGGGAAAGGGAAGGGGAAGGGGAAAGGTGGGAAGATGGGGGCGGAAAGAGAGGGAATGGAGGACTGGTGGATAAAAGAGGAAACAGTAGAAGAAAAAGGGAGAGGTTGGGATGTGGAAGCGTGAGGAGAGAGAGGAAAGGAGGATTGGGTGCATATATGAGGAGAAACAGGAGGAGAGAAAAGGGGAAGTATGAGGAGGGAGAGGGAGCAGGGACTGGGTGGATAGGAGGAGGAGCGAAATGAGAGCCAAGAGAGAGATAAAAAGCCAAAACCGTTTACAGTTTTTTCCCCCTCGCCGTCCCTCTCCACCTAAACAACACGCACTCACTACGTCCACGGCGCGGCAAAATTGCAGCAAAACTCTAATGACCGAGGCCTCTGCGTTTGCATCACAAAGGGGCGCTCATGCAGGCGTCTCTGCCAAACAACGCACACACTCGACAAAGAATAAATTATATACTGCGAAATTCGAAAAGTTTTGAGGAGTGTGTGTGTGTGTGTGTGTGTGTGTGTGTGTGTGTGTGTGTGTGTGTGTGTGTGTGTGTGTGTTTCGAGCAGAACGTTAGAGCTGATTTGATGCGCTTTCCAAATAGTTTTCGTGTTGTTAGCTGTTCTTTTTTATTTTTACTTGTTTCTCTCTCTTTCTTTGTGTGTGTGTGTGTGTGTGTGTGTGTGTGTGTGTGTGTGTGTGTGTGTGTGTGTGTATTTACTTACATAGATAAACACACACGCTGATAAAATAAAAACAAAAGAAAAACACCCGCCAGTGGCTTTGCATAATACCTAATTGTTTCGCGTGCGTTGTGTTGACTCATTCCCTTCACTGCTTTGTTCCCTCCCAGGTATTCTGTTTGCTCTATTCAATTCTATTCCGGCGCGGCTCATGCTTCAGGGACATAAATATAACGCGCGCGATGGCCCCGAGTCAACACCATCCAATGAATCTCTGTGAACGGAGCAGCGTTTACTTCAATTTATTTATTTCGTATACCTTTAGTAGCGATTGTTCTACGCAGGAGCACACCCATCCACCCACCCACCCATACCCACACATACACCCACTCACACACACACACCCACCCACCCACCCATACCCACACATACACCCACCCACCCACCCACCCACACACATCGTCATCATCATAATTTTTCACTACCCTAACTTTCATTTTCGTTTTCTCTCTTTCTACCTTCCTCCCTCTCACATTATCATCATACTACTATTACCACTACTACTACTACTACTACTACTACTACTACTACTATTATTCTCTCTCTCTCTCTCTCTCTCTCTCTCTCTCTCTCTCTCTCTCTCTCTCTTACATCACCAACAATTTCGCTCTGTCTTATCCGTCTATCACCTCGTAAAGTTCGTCACCTCAGTGCCATCATCGCTATCCTTGGTCACTGTCGCCGCTTTGGTCATGTTAAAATTAGCCAAAACACACAAACATACTCGGTCGCTTGCCTTGCTCGTTCACTCACTCTGCTTGCCAACCACGGTGAGAGGAAACAATATTGGTGAGAAAAATAGCCATGAGGAATGCAATAAACGTCACACCAACAGCCAGCATCATCAAAGTTATTATTGTGGCCTGGAAACGCAAAAAATGAGGATAACACACACACACACACACACACAGAGGGAGAGGACGCTCGTAATATCAGGCACTCAAACTCAACACACGTAAACTTTCCCTCAAATGACCCGCCAGTCTGCTTTAACATCAAAATAAAGTGGCGTGCTCGGGAGAATGAAATAAAATGCTCCCTTGCTGCTGCTGCCGCTCTCCCAGTCCCTCCTCTCTCTCCTCTCCCTTCTCTCCTCCCTCCCTCTCCGTATTTATTATTCGCGGAAGGGAGGCAAAAAAATAAATAGATACGAGTCGATGCTGTAAATAGAGGAATATCACATCTCGGTTACTTCATTACCTAAAGCGAAGTGAGCGAGGGAAGGGGGTGTGGAAGGGGGAGACTCGTGTGGTGATCTTTTAATGGAAAGCAGATGTGGTGCTTCTTCTTCGAGTTCAGAGTGGAGTGAGGAGGGATGAGGAGTTCCAAGATGAGGAGGAAGAAGAGGAGGAGGAGGAGAAAGAGGGGAGGAGGTAGAGAAAAGGTTGGAAGGAGAGAAGTTGAGTAAGAAGAAGTAGGAAAGAAGCTACAAGAAGGAGGAAGAAGAAGAGGAGGAAAAGATAGAGAAAAGATTAGAGAAGAGAAAATGAGTGGAGTAGAGAAGGAGCTGCAAGGAGGAGGAAGAAGAAGAGAAGGAAAAGAGAGAGAAAAGATTAGAGAAGAGAATATGAGTGGAGTAGAAAAGGAGCTGCAAGGAGGAGGAAGAGGAAGAGGAGGAAAATATAGATAAAAGATTAGAGAAGAGAATATGAGTGGAGTAGAAAAGGAGCTGCAAGGAGGAGGAAGAGGAAGAGGAGGAAAAAATAGAGAAAAGATTAGAGAAGAGGAAATGAATGGAGTAAGAAGAGGTAGAAGAAGAAGGAGGAGGAAGGAGAGGAGAAAGAGGAGATGGGAGAGGGAGGGGGAGCGAGAAGATGAGGTCAAAGAAGAATGGGACAGGAAGGAAGAAGGTCAACACAGGACGAGACAAGAAAGAACAGAGGTGTGGGAACGAAATGGGAAAGAGAGGGAGGAAGGGTGGTAAGGAAGAGGAGGGGGAGGGAGGAAGTCAACGTGAATTAACAGAAGGAGACGTAGGAAGATGGGGTCAAAGAAGAATAGGACAGGATGAGACAAGAAGGAGCAAAGACACGTAAGGGAGTGATGTGGGAAGGAGAGGGAGGGAGAGAGGTAAAGAAGATGAGCGGGTGGAAGGAAGTCAGTGTGTATTAACAGAGGGAGGGAGGAGGAAGAAGATGCAATAGAAGGGAAGGGAGAGAGAGGAGCATGACGGACAAGTGTGCAGTGACTCTTCCTCTTCCCTTCCACACCTCTCCCTCTCCCTTCCCTTCCCTTCCACACCTCTCCATTCCCTCTTTCCCATCTACGACCCCTTCCTTCCCCTTTCACACCTCTCCCTTCTCTCTTTCCCATCTACGACCCCTTCCTTCCCCTTCCACACCTCTCCTTTCTTCCCCAGCTATGATCCCTTCCCTTCCCTTCGACACCTCTCCCTTCCTTCTTCCTCAGCTACGACCCGATCCCTCCCCTTCCACACCTTTCCCTTCTTCCTAAGCTACGACCCCTTCCCTCCTCTTCCATATCTCTCCGTTCCTCAGCTGCGACCCTTTCCTCCCCTTCCCTCTCAATATAAGATCGTTGCAAGTCTTTCCGAGAAGAATAACAAGTAAGCGTCACAGCTACTGAGAACCGAGGTCATTCCGCTTAACCAAACCAATTCACTTTCATGATTACATTTAACTTGCACATAACAGATACACCGTCTTTGTTTGTTTATACTTTCCTCACGACTTATAAGATTCCTCGGTCTTACATAAAAGCTTCACAACTAGATCAAACACGCATTCGACTTGGCCATAAAGAGTCGGATTTGGCTTCCTCCCTCGTCCTTGTTGTCTTGTGTAAGCATGGGAATAAGAACACGCTGAAGACAGGTGGTTGGTGGCTTGAGACGGCTCCAGGAAACAAAGGCGAAGGGTCTGGTAATGGATATTTACCAAGAACAATAGCTTAAGGGACAAAGAACAACTGAGAGAGGGAGCGGAAGATTGGGAGATAAGGAGACTGACGTACACCAAGAGCAGGAGGAGGAGAGAAGGAGGAGGAGGAGGGGGAGAGGAGGAGGAGGAGGAGGAGGAGGAGGAGGAGGAGGAGGATCATCAAATTACGTGTTAGGAAGTGGTTCAGGGCGAGGGAAGTAAAGAGGAAAGAGGAAATGACATGAGATAATTTTATATATCGGGCGGGAGGGAGCTGCTGACATAATTGGAGGTAAATGCAGGTAATGGAGTGTGCGTGAGTAGGAGATCAAGAAGGGAAAGGAAAACAAAGAGACAAAAAGACACAGAGAGAGAGAGAGAGGGAGAGGGGAATAGAGAAACAAAAATACACAAAGGAAGGAGAAGCGAAATAAGAAACGAGGGAAAGAAAGAACAACAATGGGATGAAAAATAAAAGCGTTGACAAAAGACGAAGAACGAATGAAGTGTAAGTGCGACGTCCAGTTTTTGTAAGATTATGTTGATGGAGTATAAAAAAAAAAAAAAACTGAAGGTATATTTGCCACACTTGAATACACGCGGATGTTCTTGTTACTTTTGTTGTTGTTGTTGTTATTTCTCTTGCCTCTGTTTTCTCTAGTCCTGCAGCTGTTGGTGGTCCTGTTTTTTTGTTGCCCTTGTTTTTGCTGTTGCTGTCGTTACTACTTCGTTCACACACACACACACACACACACACACACACACTACGACCATTCTATTATCACTGAAGCCAAACGTATACTCTCTATTTTCGTTCCCTTTCCCCTCGTGCGCCCCTTTTCTTTCCCTTTCATCTCAAACCCTCGATGTAAACACGTCAACTACACAGCTTCCTCGATCTCACTCATCTCTCCTCTTCCTCCTCCTCCTCTTCTTATTTTCCCTCTCACTCCTCTTCCACATTCAGAGTCCCAGTTGGCAGTCTTCGGTACCTTCATTTCTTCATATATCATCATCTATCTATACGGGGTTCACTCTCCTCTCGGCTCTCACTTCTTTGGCATCGCTCAGGGTCGTGTTAGCGATATGTTTATTACGGAATTTCCCTTCTGGGCGTTGCTAATTACCCCCTCACTCATAATGGCATTTAATTAAGAGAGTTAGGCTTCGAATCATTGCCGTTGTTCCACTGTTTTTATTTACTATTTTTTTTTATTAATCTCTCTCTCTCTCTCTCTCTCTCTCTCTCTCTCTCTCTCTCTCTCTCTCTCTCTCTCTCTCTCTCTCTCTCTCTCTCTCTCTCTCTCTCTCTCTCCTTTCTTGGCATTGTTCAAGGTTGTGTTAGCGATGTGTATATTATGATGTCTTCTTCCTTACTTTACTTCCTTAATCATAATGCCATTGGATTCTACGGTTAAGATTCACATCCTCCCCGTTTATTGTATCTTGCACATTGTTTACACGTTGGGTCTTTCGCTCTGTTGCCCAGTGAAGTATTTCCCTCTCTAATATTATCATTCCTCCCATGCCTTCCCTACATCCCTTCCCGGAGGCGACAGATGCAGCCTCCCCCGACCCTCCACTGATGCTCCCTGCAGCCACCCTCCTTCCTCCCCCCGACCTACTGATGTCCCCTCCCTGTACTCCCTTCCTTTACACTATAGCCTTTGCATGTCCCCTTCCTGCAGTCCCTTCGGTATTCCCACCCCTCCTCTCCCCTCTTCTTCCCCCCTGGTATTCCCCTTTCTCTAAGCTGGTAATCCCGCTCCCCTCACTCCCCTCACTCCCTCTGACTTGTCCCTTTCTCCCCCTTCTCCCCTGTAGTCTCCCCTTTCTCCCTCTTCTCCCCTCTGGCCTTCCCTTTCTACCTCTTCTCCCCTTTGGCCTCCACTTCCTCCCTCTTTTACCCTCTGGCCTCCCCTTCCTCCCCCTTCTCCCTCTGACCTGTCCCTTTCTCCCCCCCCTTCTCCCCTCTGATCTGCCCTTTTCTCTGTTATTTCTCTCCCTTTTCTGTACGTAAGCTATTCCCATCTCCTCCCCTGTTTTTCTCTCTGCCTCTCTCTTTATGTCATTCCCTTCTCTCATCTCTTCTCTCCTGTCCGTTCGTCGACCTCTTCTCTCCCCTTCCTCCCCCCTCCATTCCTCCTTTTCCTGAAGCACTGCAGCATTAGGTATACTCCATCCTCCTCCTCCCTCTCTTTTTCTCTATGGGCTTCCACTCTCTCCTCTCCTCTCTCCCTCATCACCCTTCCCCTCTCTTCTCCCTCCCGGTCCCCTCCAATGAAGCCCCGCAGCATCTGGTTCCTCTAAGCTTTGTTTTCACCGGGTCTAACTTTACATAATGGCACTAATACCAGGCAGCCCTCTCTCTCTCTCTCTCTCTCTCTCTCTCTCTCTCTCTCTCTCTCTCTCTCTCTCTCTCTCTCTCTCTCTCTCTCTCTCTGAATATATAACTAACAGATAAAGAGAAAGCCGCAGTGTTTATTAGAGATTGATTAAAAGAGGACAGACCGAGGCGTATGTACTGGAAAAGTGGAAGTGATTTTAGTTCATCTGGAGGGGTGATTTGGAGTGTGTGTGTGTGTGTGTGTGTGTGTGTGTGTGTGTGTGTGTGTGTGTGTGTGTGTGTTAATGACTGCCTCTTCTGTTCCTTTGTTATTGATACTTTTTTTCCCTTATCTTCAAACTTTTTCTCTTCTTACTTTTCCTTTTTCCTTACTTTTCCCTTTTCTTCTTAATTTTCCCTTTTCCTTACTTCTCCCTTCTTTTCACACTTTCCTTTCTCTGCTTCTTAGTTTTCCTTTCTCTTCTTGGTACTTTTCCTGTCTCTCTTCTTACTTTTCCTTTCTCTTCTTGGTACTTTTCCTGTCTCTCTTCTTACTTTTCCTTTCTCTTCTTGCTACTTTTCCTGTCTCTCTTCTTACTTTTCCTTTCTCTTCTTGGTACTTTTCCTATCTCTCGTCTTACTTTTCCTTTCTCTTCTTGCTACTTTTCCTGTCTCTCTTCTTACTTTTCCCCTTTCCTTCTTCTCAATTTTCCCTTCTCTTCTTACTTCTCCCTTCCCATTTCGGTACTTTTCCCATCTCTCGTCTTACTTATTTTTTTTCTCCTTTTACTTTTCCCTTCTCTTCTTACTTTTTTCCCTTCTCTTCTCACTTTTCCCTCTTCTTCTTCGTTTTCCTTTCCCTTCTTACGTTTTTCCTTTCTCTTCTTGGTACTTTTCCCGTCTCTTTTCTTACTTTTCCTTTCTCCTCTTCATGGTCTTCCCGCGCAACGGCCAAAATCTTCTTCCTCCGAGGCTCAAAGATAGTTTTCCACGTAACGGGCAGAAGACTTTTTTTCTCTCAGACTTGGACGACTTTTCCTCTAACTGTACGACAAACCACTTATTTTTTAGACAGTTATAACGACTTAGACTTTTGAGGATCTTTTAGGCAAGCAAGGATGGTGTGTGTGGGTGGGTGGGGGGTGGGGGGGTACGAAATCACACAAGAACAATTTTTAATGAACTCAGAATAGGTAAAGTTAAGGGTAGAGAGTTAGGCGCATACGTTATAGCTGCGCAGGGCTTCGGTGCTCATCTCCATCGCAGGGAAGGGAATATACACGTACTAACAAACCTCGATTCAGTTCTATAAATCAGTAAGAAATGACACTTCCCGACGAGCCAATGGCCGCCACAGCCACCTAATACTTCCCTCCCGTACTTATTTACATACAAACCCCATTTCCCTTCCTCCTCCTCCTCTTCCCTGCCATTCCCCACAAGCTCTCAACTCCACGCCGCCCCTCTCATTGCTTTAAGTCCCCCTATAAACAGCCATACGGACAATCGTTTTCATTCTCTTTACGTTCATTACACACACACACACACACACACACACACACACACACACACACACACACACACTCTCTTAACCGTTCTCTGCCCTACCCAAACCCACTTACCTTCCATCAGGTCCACCAAAGAGCGGTTTTGTTCGCTCGCATGCAAAGTCATCTAGCTTCCTTTTCCCTTCCATTACATACACCCCAACGCACTCCTACATTCACGGGCCCTCCACTTTACGGTCGCTTTAAATCTCTACCGTCTGCCTGTCCCCCCCCCTCCCCCCTAAACCATACACATTCCATATCTGCTCCACTTTCCTTCCTGCTTTCCTTCTCCCAAGCATTTATTTTCTTTCCTCGTCCCTCCATACAGACACCATCCGTTCCTCTTTTCCCTCTCAACACAGTTATACACATCCTCTTCCTCCTCTCATACCCACGTACATATTCCACACTTTCCTTCCTTCCTTATTTCTTATGCATTTCTTTATCTCCTCACCCTGACACACACGCACACGCAACATCCCCTTCTCTAGTTCCTTCCAACACAGTTTCACACATATTATCCTTCTCCTCCTCCTCCTCTCATCTCCTTCTACACACACACTCGTACCCACCCAACGTATTCAACATTTGCGGACCTACATCTCGTCTTTCTTTCCTCTTCCTCTACAGCCGCCTCCCTGCTCCCTCCCGGCCCAGCTCGCTACTCGCATTTCCACGCACGCAGTCTACCCTTCTCTGATTACGCTGCCCTGATGTCGGGGTTCACTCTAATCCACACAACGTCTCTCTCTCAGTAAGAACGACCGACCCCTTGCCTACTAACTACCGTCGTCCTTTCTCTTTCATTAAGTCCAAATCCTCTCTCCCTTCCACTCCTCCTCCTCCTCCGCCTTTTCTCCTGCAAATGGATTCTTTTTCCCCTTCTATGCAGTCCCCTTTTTCTCTTTCTCCTTAAAATAACAGATGTTTCTCCGCCTTTTTCTTTTGTCGCCGTTAGCTGCTCCCTATCTACCTACCTCGCTCCGTACTACACCCCATCCTTTCATCTCTCCCTTTGTTGTGCCCTTTTTAGATTGCTCGTTGCGTTTCTTGATGGCAACGAGGCCCCTTTTATATGCTGTGTACATATGTTATTTTTTATGAACTGCATAGAGCTTGAGTTTTATTTTATTTTATTTGTGTTGTTGAATGTGGGACAAGTTGTTTGGTTTACTGTCGTGGTACGTTTTCATCATTTGTGAGTCACACGCGCGATGGTACTCTTGTTACCACTTGTGTGTGTGTGTGTGTGTGTGTGTGTGTGTGTGTGTGTGTGTGAGAGAGAGAGAGAGAGAGAGAGAGAGAGAGAGAGAGAGAGAGAGAGAGAGAGAGAGAGAGAGAGAGAGAGAGAGAGAGAGAGAGAGAGAGAGATGAATGGCACAGACAGACAAACAGAAGACAAAGAGACGCACATCCAGACAGAATTAATCAATCAAATGGGGAAAAAGAATAAAAATCGTCCCCCTTGTTAAGGTTAAAACCAACAAAGTCATTACAGTTCTTTTGTCACCCCGTGTGTGCGTGTGTGTGTGTGTGTGTGTGTGTGTGTGTGTGTGTGTGTGTGTGTGTGTGTGTGTGTGTGTGTGTGTGTGTGTGCTCCTGTTTCAGCAATAAAATCCCTCACCACCTCACGTATCGTATCAACTTAAAGGGTCTGTGCAACACACACACACACACACACTCTCTCTCTCTCTCTCTCTCTCTCTCTCTCTCTCTCTCTCTCTCTCTCTCTCTCTCTCTCTCTCTCTCTCTCTCTCTCTCTCTCTCTCTCTCGTGTGTGCCGTAGTCAAGTGGGTCTGACGTGCAACATGAGAGTGCCATGAATTATTCGCCGTTCTCGTCACACTTCCTTGATCCTCACATTCTGTTTTCTTTCCACTCCCTGCAACCTCGCACGCGGACACAATCAATAGACACTTTGCCTCTAAAACTTTAAAGACAACATCACAACGGCATCTAGGAACCCCGAGACAACAGGCAATATATCCTCGGCAGTAAAGACTGGGGAGATAAATAAAGAAAATATAAAACAACTACAGTGGAAGAGGAGACAGAGAAAGGGTAATTTTCTTAAACATTTCGGAGCACTAACATGCACACTCGACAAGGCTTTCATAGGAGTTTCGGGAATTTCCAGGGGTAGTTTTATGACCCTAGTGGTAGTTGAACCCTTCTTCTGTACCATGAACTTATAAAAACACACATTATAACCCGCTTGATCCCCCTTTTGACCTTTGGAAGTTATTGTTGTGAGAGCCGAATGTGACTGAAATCATGGACCTGAATACGAAATAGAACAAGGAACAAACTAACGATCACGACTACTGAGGAGGAGAAACTAAGGCATCACGGGCACAGGGCGGGGCAGGTAACACACGCGAGCCAGCCCTAAATCACGGGAAGGGAAATGAACACCCCAGCACTAGTCGAGGGAGAAGGAACACAGGCTGGCAAAAAAATATATAGAAGAGCGGCACGACAGCCAACACTCGTCACCCGAAGCCATGATGAGGAGTGTTGCCCATTACGATCCCCCCTTAACCCCACCTTACCCCCTCAACGCCACATGTGCCATGGTAGAAGGAGGAGGAGGAGGAGGAGGATAAAGTAGAAGGAGGAGGGGAAAAAAAGGAGTAGAAGGTTGAGAATGGAGGTGAAAAATGTTGTAATAATAAGAATAAGAATAAGAAAATAATGAGAGTAAGAAGAGAAAAGAAGGAAATAATAATAAGAAAAAGAAAAAAAGATGAACAAGAACAAGAAGAAGAAGAAGAAGTAGATGAAGAAAAAAGAAAGGAATTCAATAAGAAAGAGGAGAAGGTAATCTGGAATGTAATCTTAAAAATAACACCACAATGTTCCTACTACCTCAAAGGGTCTGACCCCTTACATCACAAAGCTATGCATCAGTAGCTACACGCTCTTTCATTATTTACACCTGGTTACACAACAAAGACAACTAATATTCCATCAAGATTTGTTTTCTCCTGTTGGTATTTTTTTTTCTCCAGCTGGTAGAATATATGAATCTCAAAAGAAACTATTTTTTCCGACATTGTGTTCGTTTACAGGAAATATTATCGCCCTCAAAAAAGTGGCTGCACTGTAAAGACTTCACAATTATTTAGGAGGAACAGCTGTTTTCCTCTCTTTGGGCGGCGCTGGTGTAAAGGATAAATTATTCAAGGGGAACTGTTGCGTGCCTCTTTTTACCTCCGCCTTGAAGGTCGGGCGGGGCGGGGTGGGGCGGGGCGGAGGAAAGCAGGAAAACGTTACTCTCGGGAAGGACGATAAAGATAAAAAGAATAATAGACAAAAAAGAAAAAAAGCCGGAAGTATCAGTGTCGTTTACATTATTACGAGACAACGTCAGGCCCAGAAAATAATAGTATACCGAGAAAACCCACTTCAATTTCCTGAGCGGAGTCACCACTACAAAAAACTAAACAAAAATAGAATAATAAAAACTATGCCAAGGGAGAAAACATGAGGGTTAACGGCAGAGAGAGAGAGAGAGAGAGAGAGAGAGAGAGAGAGCAAAGAGTGTTGTTGCGCGGAATGGATTAGGGTGATGCAATAAGGGACAAACAAACACGCGGGGTTAGGCAAGGCGCGAGCACCACTTACACTTCCCCAGCTCGTTCCTTCACCTCCCGCGGCAACAAAGGCGTGATGACAATTATATGCCAGATAGTGGTCTCCGAGGGGCGTGCGAGGGGGGGGGGGGAAGGAGGGGGGAGGACGAGGGGCGCAAGGGACCTTAAAGGGGACCAACGAGGCGCCCGGGACACGCATTCACTCCGTGGTTTCCTAAGCGTCACTTTGTCTCAGGTCGTTGTTCCTCGCCGCCGCACGAAGCCGGTGAGGGCGTGTGACGCATCGCCCTGACGACGCAGACTTCTCAAGTCACTTCATTATGTCTATTCATGCTTACGTAAAACGAAGGTTGCTCAAGGGTTACCAAGGGGATAAGACGTTCTTTCAGTTGAATTTCTGGGAACGAGCACATAACAAGGGGACACTGATCTAAAATCAATTTGCTTGTTAGCTTCAATTTTCCTTCCTTGCTAATACCGATCAGCGTTGCTACCGAGCGAAGTAAAGGATCCTGGAGGAGGAGGAGGAGGAGGAGGGATGGTAAAAACAAGGCAAAACGGAGGAAACACTAGAGAGAGAAAGAACATGAGAAAAACGAGACAAGAGACAAGAGAACGAAATGGGAGATGAAACACAGAAGAATTAAAAGGGCAACACACACACACACACACACACACACACACACACACACACACACACACACACACACACACACACACATATAAAGTGAAAACAGTGTTTTATGGATGTGAAGCATAGACAATGAATTCTACGGAGAGAAGGGGGATGTGCTAGATATGAAGTGTTTGCGTGCATCAAGTGGAGTCAGAATGGTGATCGGACGATCAATGAGGCGAAGCGAGAGAGATCTAGAGGTTTGCAGGAGTATGCTAACACAGCAGATGAGGGGCTGTTGAGATATCTGGACAAGCACTCAGGATGGGTGGGGGGAATATGGAAGAAAGGGGAACAGGGAAAGATAAAGGAAATAATACGTGTGAGAACACCACAAGGGGGGTGGAGGGAAGCATATTCTCGGGGAGGCCGAATGTCCAGGAGGGTGACGGACGTGCCAGGAATCACGTCAACTCGTGTCAAGTGGTTCACGGGGGGCGACGCGCTGTGGACGCACTGGCCTGAGGTGTTAAATGAAAGGTCACGGTGAGAGCCCCCATTGGGACGCCGCCGTCTGGAAGGGGAGTGCCTCGGGACTGTTATGGTGCATGTGCTACAGCGGCAAGAAGTGTGTATCGAGCGAGCGAAGTGTGACGGGTGTTATGTAAACGTAACCATACGGAGGCGGGAATGGAGTGTAGGTTTTGAAAAAAATAATATATATATATACAGAGAGAGAGAGAGAGAGAGAGAGAGAGAGAGAGAGAGAGAGAGAGAGAGAGAGAGAGAGAGAGAGAGAGAGAGAGAGAGAGAGGAACGAAAAGGATAAAAAGAAAAAGAAAACAAGAAGAGGAGGAGGAGGAGGAGTAGGGTAGGAGTAGGAGGGGAAGGAGGAGGAGGAGGAGGGTCATATGATGAGGAATGAAACAAAGGACCCGCAGATGACTTGTAAGATTATGCTTCTCGTTATGACACACACACACACACACACACACACACACACACACACACACACACACACACACACACACACACACACGGGCCTCGTTATAGCATCCCCAAGCACGGCAAAGAGCTCGCATTTTCCTCATCAAATTCTGCGCCTCGCGCGGCACCCGAGATGGAATGCTGATCATTTTAATGACAAAGACGACACCCTGCGGCCCCGCCCCTGCAGGAAACCGGGACCTTCCTCTTTTAAATTCCAGCATTACTATTTTTTTATTGTTCCGTCTCGCGTGGAGGAAAGGGAGGGAGGGAGAGGAATGAGCCAGGGAACTAAGGTGAGTGGGAGAGTCTGAGGGAGAGAAAAGAAATGGTGAAGGAAGAAAAGGAGCTCATGGAAAGGGTTGTGACGATGACTCTAAATATACACAGCCTTAAGGGTTGTCTAGACGTTTGCTTAACTGGAATCCTCGACTGAAGACGTTTTGTGGCGGTGGTAAAGAGGTGGTGCTGGTGGTGGTAGAGGAGGTGGATGTGTAGGCGTGTGTGTGTGTGTGTGTGTGTGTGTGTGTGTGTGTGTGTGTGTGTGTGTGTGTGTGTGTGTGTGTGTGTGTGTGTGTGTGTGTGTGTGTGTGCATGCTGGTTAAAGGAGTATTTTATTCCCTCTCTTTCTCCCATTCCCTCAGCGGCCTTTGTCATGGTCGTGATCAATAAAATGCAAATGAGCCCGTAATGAAAAATAGCCGTGAATTACCATCCCATTATAGCCCATCCTGGACAGTCCCCGCGGCTGGCTGTTTTCTTTAGTGCGTACGTGTTATTATTTTGTCACCGGCTCTATCACGGGCACGGAGTCGTTTGAGGTCATATATTTCCGTAACGATGGCGGCGCGGCGAGAGATAACAAGATAACACTAATGCAAAGTTAATCGTCCTGCCTCCCACTGCTATGCCGGTCGGGTTACGCGATGCTATAATTGGAGCTTTTTTATATCCCGGTAAAAATAGCGGATGATAAGACAGGCCATTTTGAAGATAATGCCGCTGAAATTACGAAATAATTACCGAGTCTGAATAACACGCCTGATACCCAGTACGTGTGATGACACTGATTATCATATTTTTTTTGCCGAGTTAATGCCATAAATGTATGAAAAAAACTAAAACTACAAAAATAACTCCTAAATCCTACTAACAAGTCAATATGCAGAACGTTTCATGTCATGTTTTCTTTTTTCTTTTTAAGGGTCATTTAACGTATCGAATAAAAAAAAACTGTGGAAAGAATCTCCACTGCGTAATCCAGTTATAGCTTTGACATAAAAACAAATACACACTCGTCTGCACAAACACCGCTGTTCAACACTCAGCCACGCATCAACTTCATCCGTCTTTTGCTTTCATTACCAATAAAAGTTTTGCTAGGCGCTGAAGACACGGTGCGGCGTGACGAGCTGGAATGACCGTGATGGGAGGCCAACAGACGTGCGGGTGAGCAGACAGATGGCGTGATAGCACAGCACATACTTATTATTACTAATAAATATTTTGCTCAACTATGAAGATACAGTGAGGCATGATGAGCCCGGATGACCATGGAGGAAGAAGGTCAACAGACGTGCGGGTAGTGAAACAGACAGACAGCCGGGTGAGTATTAGCACTTCCCTGCGTGACCTTCCGCGGCACTGTGTCTAATTAACAGTCCCGGAGGATGGGGCGTGTGGCCGCATCATGGCCGCTGCCTCATAATCATCTGCACACAAGCAAAACCTCCCTCGGCCTCACACAATGGATTCTCGGCACTGACCACTATACCCGGAGATTAAAGAACGGGCAGGCGAAATATACGCAGTGATGCTTCGTTCGTGCGTTCCACCGAGGGACTGGCATGTTACTCGTAGATTGCGCATACTAGATTCAATATTAAACCACATCAAACGGACAGAAAACACTTCCACGTAGTGATGTTTCGTTCATGCGTTTCATTGATCAACTGACGTATTGGCTGCAAACACTAAATTCTTGACACTTAAGCGGCATATCTAAAGATTGAAGGACGGGCAGATAAAATTGCACGTAGAGATATTGCGTTCGTGCGCATCATCGAGGCGCTGGCGTGTACAGGCTGCTCCGCTTAGGCAAACCTGGCGCACCTGGAACCAACGTCTTGGAAAGGTGGAGGAAGCTCTGAGGGAGACTGAGCGTGGTGAGGCCTTGACGGGAAGTGTTTGCGCAGGTGGGCTGAAAGGGGTGTAAGGACGGGGCTGATACATAAAAAATTGAAGTACCCTTTTTATAGGTCATTTGAGGGATAGGAAATGGTAAGGACGGAGTTGATGTATATCATTGTGAATTGCCCTTATCTATAGGCCATTTGTGCCACGGTATAGGGTAACGGAGGGGTTAAAAGATACTAGTCTGAAGTCTCCATATTTATGGCTCATTTATAGCATGGCACATGATGAGGCCAAGGGGTGAGGGGGAAGGTCTGCGTGGCGGTCGTGAGGGCAGACAAGGCGCCGCTGTTCCGTGTGTGCGGCGTCACGGCAAGAGCCAACCCTGACGAGCTGCAGGAAGGGTTGAGGGGGAGGGTCACGGCCCGGAGCGCTTCTGCCTCGCCTCGTGACACACACTCACGGCCGCGTCACGACCTCCACTCCTCATGTTGCTGTGGTGCATTACGCTCGCAAGTGTTAACACACTCCTCGTCTGGCAGCCGGTAGAGAGAACGCACGTAGAAGTAATGGGAGAGAGATTCACAGAGGTCATTCAAGTAAAACATAAATTCCATAAATGAAACAGAGAAACGGTAAGATTAATTAAAACTAAATAAATATATGAACAACAAAAATATATAGAATGGACAGTGGAAAAAAACAAATAGAGTAACAAGCTAAAATAGACAAAACTGAAAAAAAAATAAGAGTATAGGAATTCAATCCCAAAGGCAAAAAGATCAATGATGTAAAACAAGACATGAACCTAAAACCAAAGGAAAAGAAAGGAATTAAAAATAATCGAACCTCAAACTTGTCTGGTTACCGTAAAAAAAAAGAGAGAGAGAAACGGATGAAAGGACTGGACTCGGCGATTACGCGGCCCTCACCTGAAAACGGCGCAACACACCTGACTGCTTATACCTGCTCGGCGCACCTTTACTGACCCAGAGGTGAGGAGGCTTCCCGCGGCTCATCAAGGTCGGCCTCATGAAAGTAGCCTCCGGGACGGCGCTTCCTCACGACCTTCATCCAGGCTGTTTTCGAGCCCCTCAACACGCCGCCTTTCCCTTCCTCTAAAGCGACAAGGATTTCCTTTACCTCCGCTGAAAAATGTGCACACCTTCAATTTTATGCGTCAACAACAACAAATTGCTTCACACGACGTAATCTTATCACTGCACAAGATTCACTGTTGGCTTTACAAAGAAGAAACCATGAAATATTTATTACTGATACGACATATTTATTTCCCTTTCATTCATTTACTTGTTTTTTACAGATTTAGGTACGAAAAGAAAAATCCTGAAAATTTTAATATGTATTCAGGTCATTAATCTCCGCAGAAAGACGGAAAAAGAATACTCATATATCGTGAATGTCCCTGGGAAACGAGAGCTCTTGGGGGGCAACTTCGACCTGATTACTTTCAAGAACTAGAGCCCTTTCATAGTTCCCCGAGGCATTATTTCTTCTTTTCTTCCTCCTCTTTTTCCTCCTTTCTTTCTTGCTTCCTTGCGTAACTTTAACGAATTAACATCATCTTCCGGCGAGAGAGAATCTTTTCCCCTCACCTCTCCATCTTTTCCTTCACCTACTCCTTTCACTCCGTCTGCGCCTCTTCAGTTTCCTCCTCCTCCTCCTTATGTTCCTCCTCCTCCTCCTCCTCCTCACAAAGAAAAAAGGGCCATTCCAACTCAGCTATTTTCACGGTTACTCAATTTTGTTCCATGTTTCGTTTTCCGTCAGACCAGGCGCAGCAAATTCAGCTTTTCCGCCTAAAACCCCATTTTGACATCTATTATTTTCTTTCTTTCATTTTTTACTCCTCGGCACGTAAAGAAAACAAAAACTTGTACGATTTTTTCCCTTTTTTTTTCTTTCTTTGCCTTGTGTTCTGTGTTGTGTCTGGAAGTTTGGATGAGTTTGCGTTTTCTCTGCAAGTTTAGGTGTCGATCATGCATCATTCTCTTTGCCAGCCTTGTAAGCTGGTCCTCCTTCATTTTACCGGCGAGAGAGAGAGAGAGAGAGAGAGAGAGAGAGAGAGAGAGAATTATTCACAATACACTCACTCCCGTCGCTAGTCCTGAAGGCCGACAAAACGGGTCTTTCCTCCTTCCTTTTACCTCCGTCAAAATCATGATTCACCTTCTAGCTTAAGTCATTTTTATTCGCATCTTAAATTAAGAAGACGACCGGTAAACTCAACGACCCACAAAGATATGCAAGGATAGTCATCTTACACGTGACAGCTCCTTAGAACTAGCTAATTACCGCTCATAACAAGTTAATTTCCACTCAAAAGTAGTTGATTACCATAAATAATACCCTAAACATCACACACAAGCCCACAAACAAACACAAACACGCACATTACAGCATCAACATGGCCAGACAACTTGTTACGAACTCTTCCTTGAGCCTCGTGTCGCCGCTTCTTCAAGACAACTTCACGGTTCACCTCGCTCCTGAAAACCCAATTATCTTATCCCTTACACACACGGGCCCCCGGAAGACGGGAGAGGACGGGCGTCTGGAGGCTGGGAATAAAATAATACAGTTTCCCCCGCTCGCCGTGTCTGTTTCCCGTTTTCTGTGAGTGAATAAACCTTGGTGTGTATTTTACGAGGTCCGCGGGCGAGTCCAGAGTCTTTGTTGTCTCTTCCTGTGGAGCGTCTTGAGGGAAAATGCTCAGCTGCTCTTTGTGGCTGGGAGATGTGTGTGTGTGTGTGTGTGTGTGTGTGTGTCGGTAGGTAGGTACAGGTCTGAGGGAGGGGGACGCGCACACACACAAAAAATCTGTGGCAACGTATATAACCAAACCATTTTTTTGTTTACACTTAATCTGTCAAGTGTATAAATAGTTGCTCAGGGCCGCTTTCTAGTGATGGTCATATAGAGTTTTTCGCAACATGACTGTCTCGTTAAACACGTATGTTAGACTGTTTGTCTCGATTATGTCCGCCGCATTGCATCATATTCTTTTTGTGGTGTTTGTTTGTCCGCTGATGCACGCTCGCTATCTTTAGAGGTTTTCCTTGAGGCTGGGTGCTGAGCTGTATGTTTACATGCAGTGCGGAGGCCTTTCCTTATCGCAAATTTATCCTTGTAGGCAAATCCTCATCGTCACGGTGGCTAACGTTCGTGGCGCGACGTGAATATCAACAAGTCTGTGAGTCTGGCCTCGACGAGGGACTGGTTACGATGCGGCAACGGGCAAGCAACACGGGGTAGCCAACTGGCCTGCCGCGTGCACTGCTTCTTCTTAGTGGGGACGCTGGAGAGGGACGCAGTGAAGCAAATCATATATATTTATTTTGCATACGTTGGGAATCATAGACCTGCCTTGTGTGACGTGCAGCTGGAGGAAGATTTGTTATTCTACGGTTCTGAAGTGATAAATGTACGGAATTACAGGGAATGATGATTAATGAAAAGGAAAACGAATCTCGTCTCAGTGAAGGAAAGAAATGCGAGAATACATGTTAGAGCTGTAAATACGACGTGGATGGGTCAGTGGAACAAACGAAAGGACTAATGAGAGCCTTGTCTTGTCTCCCGAGTTCCGCTTCCCCGCCGTTATTCCTTTCACTCTTACTTGTCAACAGCTCTGACACACACACACACACACACACACACACACACACACACACACACACACATACAGTAAAAGGACTGGCTACCATCGCCGCCGCTGCCACGGGAAGTTAATGCAAAAAAGTTTGCGAGAGAACTTTTCTCGTATTCCTCGAGTAAATATTTGACGGAATACCTGATTTGGGAACTTGAAAGGAGAGGTGGCAATGCCTGCAAAAGTGAACGTAGTTCGAGGACAAAGAATGAAAGAGATGTTCGTTAATCCACAATCTACACGACCGATGTATACGTCATTGTCATGATGATGATTTTAAAGAAATATAGCGAAGTCGTAATAATACATTGTATTATATTAGCAGCCTTGTATGTGTTTCCACATCGCGATAACAGAAAACACAATCATTTGACTTTTTAAAAACATGTTCGTACTAGGCGAAGAGAGGAAAGAAAACCTTTGTTATGGAGAACTAGTTTGCTGGAGTGTAAAAACGCCCAGCCCGTTAGTGGAATAATCTCACACGTACTGGAGGCGTCGCTTACGTCAGCCGTCTGTCTCTAAGCCCCGACAGCCTGCTCGGCGGATTATCACCTGGTCTGTCCCACCTGCTCAGCCGTCCTTGTGCGCGGTGCGACAACCTGGTCCTGGCCGTGAGTACGAACCTTGTCCTCTTTTTCGCGCCCTCTAGCTCCTGTTCTTTCTTCAAGGAGACAAGGGACCCCATGCGTGCAAGAAAAGTGGCCTTGGTGCCTCCCTCCTTGCTCCTCTGACGGGATTATGTGAACCAAAAGGCAAACATCAGCAAACATTAGCGTGCCAACTCGGACAAGGGCGCGACAAGCCCGAATAGTCCATACTTCATTTTGTTTGCTAAAATATTGTCGATTTGAACTTTTTAAGTAAAAAATAAACTATGAAAATAATATATATATATATATATATATATATATATATATATATATATATATATATATATATATATATATATAAATATATATATAAATGTGTGTGTGTGTGTGTGTGTGTGTTTGTTAATGTTTCAAGTCAAATGAGCAATTCTCGCATAGTATTTTAGCTTTACCTAAACCTGTTTCTATATCTTGCAGAACAACGGAAACCATCAATGATGATTTGACACGGCGGAATGCAGGGCAACAGATACATAATGCCAAGAGTGACGTTATCATCAAGTGAAACGAGGGCGGAGGAAGCTTCACAAAATCACAGCCTGAGGCAATAAAAAGGGGGGGGGGGGGTACGCGGATGCCGCCAAGGTGAGCCGGACGCCAGGTTGAAGGAAGGCAGGTGGCGGCCGTCCCAGGGAAGTGAGCCGTGGGTGCTGTTTGGCAACGTCCTTTGTATGTCAGGTGAGGAAGCCTGGCCGGGAAAGGCGAGACGGGGGGAGTGTGGGAAGAAAAATACGAAAGGCGAGTGGCGATGGTGGGGGAGGAAGCGGCCAAGACTTGGAGGAGAAGGAGGGGAAGGAAGCAGAGAAGCAGGAAGGGAGGACGAGAAGGGACATCCAGGTGCTGGCAGGAGGAGGAACAGCAGCAGCAATCGCAACAGTACCCCGTGGGGCAGGGCCGCCGCACGCTGCGTCCATGTCCGTTATGCGCCGCCGGAGTCTCAGCGTTCGCACTTATCTCTGCCCTGCCGTCCAATTAGCGTAACTTATTGGGGGGAACTAAAGCATTAATTTTGCCCTCCTGTATTCCATTATCATCAGTTTTTACCGCGGTATTTTTTTCACGAGTGCTCCTTCCTCCTCGTTACACTGACACGCGAGTATATAAAACTACACTCGGAAACCCTTACAACGAGATACATCCGTGCTGCCGAGGGAGGAAAATATTTATTATTCAGTCCTCGAGTCTCGTAATAGCCACCCTTCCATGAGCTGCGTCCGTACACCAGAGGGAGGAAAGTACTTATATTTACTACAAGTCTTCGCGTTTTGTAATAATCACCTTCACACGACTATCGCCCTAACTCGCATTCTTGCCCCGCCACACCCACAGCCCCACAGAAAACAAGAGTCCTGGGGAGCCATACATTTCCCGCTCCCTTCCCCCCAACAGCTCTCCGCCCTCCGCCACCTACCGCTCCCCGCAGCTGACACATCCGCCGCCATATTTCACCTGATGAGATGCGTCCTTGAGTGACTCAGCAATATCTTTTAGTACCTGGGAGCTCGGGCGTCCGGCTGACTCAAGGTGATAGATTCTCATGCACCTCGGCAATCAAAACACTCGTCTTCCTTGGCTGTACTGAGGCGTCCGTGAAAGGTTATGGGGCAGGGAGAGGATGCACGTACTCCATATCTTTACTTTTCCTTTAATATATATGTCAGAAAGGTGAGGAAAGGGAAGTGGAGAGGGAAATAAGGTACCACAATGAAGAGACAAAAGAGGGGAGATGGGAAATGAAGATAGAAAAATGAGGTGCTACATTGGAGATTTGACAGAAAAGAGGGAAAGCAGAGAGAAAATAGTGAGGAAAGGGATTGGAAAAGGAGGATGAGGTACCGCAATGAAGAGACAAAAAAAAGAGGGAAAAAAGATATAAGGAGACAAACATTGAAGCGTTGCATTAGATATACCAGAAAAGAAGAAAACAGAGGGAAAAAGAGGGAAAAGAGGCCCCGTGGTGAAGAGACAGAAATAGCGGACGCGGGGGATCAAGTGCAGACATTAATCAAGGAGACACTGGCCGCGGCAACGATGGGAGTGACAAGGTAAACATCAGGGTGAGGCGGCACGAGGCTCAGGCGCCAGACGAGGGTGGGCGGTGGGCGGATGGGAGGCTTGAGTGATGGAGGGCGGGGAAGCGACGGGGAAAGGGACTACGTTGGGTGAGGGGTGTGTGTGGGACTGACAGGAGGGTGGGATAGGGCAGAGATTGGCGGGGTCGGGTGTGGTGTGGCTGGGAACAAGACCAACACACCCACCGCCCCTACACACCCACCGCCCCTACACACCCACCGCCTGAGTTATTACATTTCCCATCATCATTTCAACAAGCTCATCACGCGTCCGCTCCTCAAGGTCACGAACGGAGGACTAAATAAATCTTCTCCCCGTGGTTGGTAGTTGGTGTTTTCTTGTTGTTTCTGAAATGCGTGGCTCTCGTCCCATTCGTCCTTCTCCTCATGATTTATGGTTCTCTTTTTGTCTTATCTCTTGCTATTTCATCTTTTTTTCTTTTTTTGTTGTTGTTATAGATGGTTGGTTGGCTTTGTTTCTGATCCCATTTCCATTAATTTGTCATTGCTGTTGTTTTTTTCTGTCACCTACTTCCCTTTTTGCTTTCCATGTTTCCTTTTTTTTCTTTTACGTTATTTTTTTTGTGGATGGTTGGTAGGTTTTGTTTCCGTTCCCATTTCCATTATTTCTCATTGGCGTTAATTTCTTTTATGATGTACTACTTCCATTTTCCCTTTCGTATCTGTTGTTTTTATTACTCTAATACTTTGCAGCTTCCCTTACATGCATTTCATTTTTCTTATCCTTTAGTCTTGTGGGAAACTGCTTTTTTTCACTTAAATTTCAATTGCTCTTTCGATTGTTGCTCTTTAATACATTTTTTTGCGATACTACTTAGTTTATTCTGTTGTCCATTGCTTCAAAACCATTTTTTATACAATATCCCTTCTATCATTACTTGTGGTTATACGGGCATCATTTCCTTTTAATCTCTTCTTACCCTATATTCTACCTCCCCTAAAGCTCGCAACTACATATCTAATTTTTCTTATAATCCTCTACATTCACAGCCCGGAGCCACCCATCTCTCCGGCTCTTCAGTTCGCTGGACGGTGATGCGAACTCTCTTTGAGCCGAATCTTATCTGTCCCAACGATGATTGATGAAGGCGTGTGTCTCGGGCTCTCACACGCGGCGCCGAGCCTCGAGGGGCGGGCTGAAGAGGCGTTTGTACTTGGAATGCAAAGATCTGAAGAGTGCTACAGGGGGGAGGGTTGACATGTGTGTAAGTGGGTGAGGGGGTTGGGGAGAAGGGGGAGTGTGTGTGTGTGTGTGTGTGTGTGTGTGTGTGTGTGTGTGTGTGTGTGTGTGTGTGTGTGTGTGTGTGTGTGCGTGTGTCAGTGGGAGGTTTTCATGGGTGCGAATTCAACATGCAAGGACATAAATTTCTCTCTCTCTCTCTCTCTCTCTCTCTCTCTCTCTCTCTCTCTCTCTCTCTCTCTCTCTCTCTCTCTCTCTCTCTCTCTCTCTCTCTCTCTCTCTCTCTCTCTCGCTACAATACTTGACTCCTACCTCATGAATTGGAAACTTTCGCCGTAAAGGTTACAATCGGGAGATAAAATGCCGGCAACTTTAAGCGCGAACCTGACAACTCAAAATTTTCTTCCAGCGCACCGAGCAAAGCGAGGAGAGCAGGAGAGAAAGAAAACACCGCCGTACCGAAACTCAAAAGAACGATAGAACTACTAGAAAATGAAAAACGCATAAAAAAACAACGGAAAGCAAGACTAAAGTGCCATACCAAAACATAAAATAACAAATAGCAATACTGAAAAAAAGAAAACCCATGAAATCAAAGGAAAAGAAACTCCTGAATGCCATACCGAAACTGAAAGGACGATAGCAATACTGGAAAACGAAAAACACAACAGGACAACGAAAAAGAATCCCTAAACGCCGTACCAAAACTGCAAGAACGAATATCAAGGAATACTAGAAACGAAAAACAAAAGAACTACGGAAAAGAAACCCTAAATGATAACGTTGCGCGCCAGTCAAGACGAACCTCATCAAGTGGAATGAAATGACGACCTATATCCATTCCGAGCGTCAAGACTCAACGTCCCTCATTGAATCTCATCGTGCGGGATCAATAGAGGGCGGCGGGCGAGCCATCACTCACGGGCGGCGGCGAGGAGTGATTGGGAAGGTCAAAGAGAGACGGTTCATGCCTCCCCGTGGACGTGGAGACCGATAAATCACGCTTGAGGGACGCCCGAGGGATTGTGGTGAGAGTGTTCTTTGTTGTGTAGGGACAAGGCGTCGGGGGAGTGTGTGTGTGTGTGAGTGGAGTTGTTAAAGTAGGGAGGAGAAAAAGGTGTATACGTCCAACATGATACTGAAGATGTTCGTCGGCGTTGGGAGGGAGGCGATGACATGAACGAGTGACGCAAGAGACTTAAAATTGAAAGGAAAAGAAAGGCAAGGCCCAGTGGGAGTCAGGAAGATGTAGGAGGTAAGGACGAGGTGATGGAGACGCGTGAAGGGAGAGTGGCAAGGTCTGGGTGGAGGAGGGAATATGTGAAGGGCGAAAGGGAGTTTGAGGAAGATGTAGATCCTGGGGAGGTGATGGAGACGGGCGAGGTGAAAATGGTAAAGCGTGGAGGGGAGAAGGAATGAGGACTGACAGGACGAGAGGCTGGAGGACTATTTGAGGATGAGTGAAAAAGATGAGGAGCTGTTTGAGATGGGCGAAGAAAGGATGACAAGTTGAGGGAAAAATAGAAAAGTTGGTGTTGGAGAGAGGCGACGCGAAGATGGTGTGGCGAGGAAGAGAAAGAAAATAGGACAAATAGGAAATTGAAGAAATGTATGGAAAAGAAAAAATGTATAGTTGTTTGAGGCACACGAAGGATGACAAGGCAAAGGATGAATAGGATAGGAAAGATGTGTGTGTGTGTGTGTGTGTGTGTGTGTGTGTGTGTGTGTGTGTGTGTGTGTGTGTGTGTGTGTGTGTGTTGTTGTGAGATGTGGATGTATCCGAGTAGTGATGTAACGTCTCGGGACACACACACACACACACACACACACACACACACACACACATGTACCACTGATTTATCGCCTCTTGACGTTCAATACCCGGGCGAGGTTGAGCTTCTTGGCCGAGATAGCTAAGTTTAGAGGCAACGGCCATCAGGGGGACCGAGGCGAGGAGACCGTAGTAGGAGGTGATAAGTAGTGTGTGTGTGTGTGTGTGTGTGTGTGTGTGTGTGTGTGTGTGTGTGTGTTTATTTGCTTGGAGACGCGTGCCTGAGTGTAAATACAAACAATCATTAAACTATTAACCCAGAAAAGACACCACCACCACCACCACCTTAACCACCACCATCACCACCGCCACCACCACCATCACCACCACAATCACCATCACCACCGCCATCACCACCACCATCACCACCGCCATCACCACCATTTGAACGATTTGAACAATGAGTGAGATACCACAATCTAAGATAACACAGTCGTCTAACTCGGTCCCATTACATCACACGGTTTCGCTGCAAGGATTCTACCTCCAGACTTATACTTTTCGTTACCTTTAACTTGCGTTCTGATTGCCACACATGAGTTATCCCTTTATTTTTAGTTTTCTCTATGGGAAGCCAGGAGTTTAGAGGGAGCGGTGTGACGTCATTATAATCATCCATCCTACGCGTGAGACGATCGTGTATGCTTGGTCTGTGTGAGAAAAAGGTCCATATTCTTAAACGTATCCGTCTTCCAATACGACTATTTCCGGAGGCCACATAAAAGACTGACCTGGATTTCATAGGTTTTTTTTCCGCTTAAGATGCAAAAGCCGAGAAAAAACTATCACTAGCATCACAAAACAGTCCATGAAAATCCCAACAACTTCTACGAGAGGCTTTGCAAACGGGGAAACTGAGAGGCTGATATGTTTAATTATAAGGGCTACAGATTCCAGTGCTGATGTGTTGTAAGGATCCCGTGAGAGGTAATGATGCGTGTGAGTTGCTTTTCCTTCTCCTCCGCCCCATGACCACCACCCGCCGGAGACTCAACGCTATGAGAATAATTGAAAGGGCCAGCGTGTATCCTGACTCTTACATGGCACGCCCCTCCATGCTGTCAGTTCACCCCCTCCCCCCTCTCTCTCTCTCTCTCTCTCTCTCTCTCTCTCTCTCTCTCTCTCTCTCTCTCTCTCTCTCTCTCTCTCTCTCTCTCTCTCTCTCTCTCTCTCTCTCTCTCTCTCTCTCTCTCTCTCTCTCTCTCATGTACACCCGCTCATGTCATAAATATAATACAGTGACCAGCAGGCGAGACAAAGGAAGAAGGAATTCGATCAACATTCTCTTTATTTCTGTCTGTCGTCTTTCTTTAATACGTGATCGAGCTGAAGGTCACGCAACTGGGGCGTCTATAAAGCATGTGGCCCAGGTGTTAGTCTGAGGAATATAAAGAAAAAGAAAATTGTAAGTCGTGTCCTTGAGTATTGGTGACGAAGTAGTGATTCCCCGTGAGTGTAGGTTACAGTCAAGTTTGTGATAAATGTCTCTGTGTTATTTTGGAGGGGGAGGAGAACAAGGAGGAGGAGGAGGAGGAGGAGGAGGAGAAGGCAGAGGAGGAAGTGAGTGGTGGTGAAACATAAGTGGGACCGAGGAAGATACAAGGCAAACGAGAGAGAGAGAGAGAGAGAGAGAGAGAGAGAGAGAGAGAGAGAGAGAGAGAGAGAGAGAGAGAGAGAGAGAGAGAGAGAGAGAGAGAGAGAGAGAGAGAGAGAGAGAGAGAGAGAGAGAGAGAGAGAGAGAGAGAGAGAGAGAGAGAGAGAGAGAGAGAGAGAGAGAGATACACATAGAGGTATCTTGTTTAACGAATTCATCACTGTTTGCTTAACAGTGATGAATTATTATTTAGATATTGTGTTTGAAAGTGTTTGTTTTGGTCCTCAGAGAATACAGAGTTATGGACACCGCTACTCATCGCTTTGCGCGAAACTTTTTTGTCATTGAAATACCGGACGGCTTTTTCTGTAATCTCAGTTAGTATATCCATAAAACTAATAGTCTTTCACCCGAGCCTCAACCTTTACGACAGTGCTTAATTTTGTAAGCAGAAACACTCATTTCAGAGTTTTCATTTAAAGCAGTTGCCTACCAGGATGCTGAAACATTCTCCGGCCCTTCAGTTAAATTAAATGGCAAACCAGTCAGAGGAAACGGAAAATGTCAGGCCTCAATCAGTGACGGCTACTTACACTAGATTTAATACATCTATTATGTATTTCACAGATCACTGGCTTAGCATCAACTCACTTTAACGAAAAGAAATGCTCAGCCCGGCAGATACATCTACGTGTATCTACCTTAGAACTCTTTCAAGAGGGGAGCAGCAAGACGCCTCTCCTTCCGAAATGGACCCTCTCTTCTGACCACTGAGCGGGGCGTTTTCGTTTTTTTTCTCTCTCTCTCCCTCTCTTTTCAGTTGCTTCCATTACTGTAAAAACATCACCCTAAAACTCTCCTATTAATGTATGAGTTAAGAAAACTTTGTCCCGCCATGTTCTTAGAAGTTAGACAGGTTTGGCTGTGTAATATAAGTGTGTGTGTGTGTGTGTGTGTGTGTGTGTGTGTGTGTGTGTGTGTGTGTGTGTGTGTGTGTGTGTGTGTGTGTGTGTGTGTGTGTGTGCGTGTGTGTGTGTCTTTGTTGTCATGATTTTTCGTGTGGTGCATGCATGGTGAGTGCAGCGAGCAAATGAATTCTCGAATGTCGCAGCGAGTGTTGTAGTGAGGAATGTGTTGAATAACGATGTGATTCGTGGAAGTGTCCTGATGTGTGAGGAATAAGCTGCAATGTGTTGAGGGTAGTTTTGCAGTAGGTGTTGGGTGTCGTGTTGGAAGGTTTTGGGCCTCACTTTCCTCAGGTGTGTGTAGGCTGTGTGTGTGTGTGTAGGGTTTATTAATGATTAACGGACCATTTATACTTAACACGAGCCATAAAAATATATGTATCGATGCTCGTCCATACCAGTAATTTGCTTCACACCATTGCACAAACTTTCATCATCAAAATGTCGCGGCGGCAGAATTTACTTGCCTCCCTTTTCCATTATCGTTGACTGACACAATGTTGTTATTTTCTTTTTCGCTGTGACAAATATCAGTTACGGGCTTGGTCTAACTGGGCTTTCACTGCGTCTAGGAACACTAAAATAAACATAGCTCTGACATTTACTTCTATTATATCGTCTTCATTTCTTACTTTATTTTTTTATTTGGAAACCCTCAGCTTTTCATACGCGAAGGAGTACATTTTCTAAGCTTAATTTTTTGCTCAAAGTTATGATTTATTCTTTCCTTTTTAATTTCTCTCTCTCTCTCTCTCTCTCTCTCTCTCTCTCTCTCTCTCTCTCTCTCTCTCGTTTGCCTTGTATCTTCCTCGGGAAGGAAGGGAGTAGGCAGCATCGGTAAAGGTAACATATGATAGGAAAAAATAGGTGTTGGGACTGTGTGGCAAAGCAGAGGGGAGAAATGGACCTGCTGGAGCCTCCGCCCAAACGGACTCGACAGTTTGGTTGGACTATAACTGCGCTTCAC